>NW_021340136.1:213168-306449 GCF_001605985.2 Dendrobium catenatum
CACCGGATCCGCAACACGTATGCAAGCGGACAGAAGGCGTTCGTAGGCCCTTAAATGAAATCCCGGGCTATTTTCCAAGCAAAATCACTTGCGCAATTGATCATATTTAAATATTTTAAAATGCCCATTATGTATTAAATATGATCCCTTAAACTAAATCTACCCCTGCATGTGCTCCGACAAATATTTTTAAGTTATAAATATAAGTGTCTGAGAATGCTGCGCAGGGTCAAATGCTATAACCCGCATGCGCTCCAATCGTCACATCTAAATCCCAAATCTGACGATGTTGAGAATGCTGCGCGGGTCTAATATTCAAGTTTCATCCTCCTCCTTGAAAGGACTGGAGTCGACATGACTTGAAATAACAAAATGCCACCCAAAATCCTACGAAAATACAAATGATTTTAAAATCACCCCGATGATGGCCGTGTTGAATGTTAATCTCAACCGGAGGGGTTCATAAAATATTTCAAAATGCCCTCAAACTTCTACAAAATTCAAATATTTTTCAAGTGACCTCGAGGTCACCCCGATGATGGCCGCGTTGACTGAAAATCTCAACCGGAGGGGTCAAATATCAAATCCAACAAAAATCTAAATTCTTAAAATAAAATCAATCACTTAAAAACTCAAAACTAAAAATCATCCGCCTCCCGCAATCGTTTGTCGGGGGTGATAAATTTGAAATTAATCTCAGCTCACAAAGAGCGAATGCATGTCGGGTGTATCACTTTGATTCATCCTCAAATAGTCTCTTGCCAACAGGGACGTGGCACGTGCCCTCTGATCGGGTGGTTTTGCCGCAAAATGGATATTACGATCACGGCCAAAGCCCGTATGTTCCCTAAAGGCGTCAAACCCTTGAGCGATGGATCATAGGGTATATTCGATAGGCATAAAGCCCTCTGTTAGCTAAGGTGGATTCATATATATCCCCTTCGACAAACACCACGGTTCTTGGACGAAGCAACCCATGGCTGCCGACAAGGTGCCTTCTGTCAGGTTGGGTCGACTACCTCCTCTGACTAAGTAGACCAGGGATCATGACAGCCCGGGACGACGGAACCATGGGATCTTGATCGGGCTCGTCTTCATTCCCCCCACCACCAGTTCTAAGTTTATGGTGATAAACTATAAATTTCAAATTTCAAACTTCCAAATTCAAAATTTAAACCTTAGAATTGTTGCTATTATACGATAGGTTTATAACCTATTTGACCTCTTTTATGACTAGCCTTAATCGAAAGTTCTCTCCTGTTGTCAGAAGGGGTAATTAACTATAGGGGCTTGCTCCTATAGGAAACCAGAACTCAGATCAAAAAGTCCTCACCAAATGATCCTCACCAAATGAGGGCGAAATCTCTGGGTAGTGTCTTATCTAAAACCCAATCTGCCTTCTGAAAATTTCCTCGGAACCTAATCTAGTTAAAACTCTCTATCGTCGTCGTCATACAAATACTTAAAAGAAAAATTGACTGATGACGTGGAGAGGCCGGGATCACACATCCAAAATAGAATTTTCGGAGCACACAAGAAAATACTTGGAGCCTAGAGAACCGGAATACTCCAGCAATAACCAAGTTACAGGCTAAAGAATGGCCAAGAAAACTATAGTGGGTAATGCATGAATTACCATGACTTTTTGAAGTAGAAGTTCAAAAAGAAAACAGAGTCATAGGGTGTAAAAGCATGGTTTTAAAAATTAGATAGGACCGGATCGATCGGTATGACTGGTTCAACTGTGAATCAACCATATGGCCAGTTCGGTTTATCTTAACTAGTACGCATGTTAAAAATCTCATAAGTGAAATGTTTAATGATTACTTAGGAGAACTCATGTGAATATCATCTTTCATTTATTTTAAATGACTATATCATGGAAGTATAGAACTGCAATTAGCCTGTGAGTTTGATAATTGAAATTTAATCGATTAAAACGAAATGTTTTAATATAAGACTCGTATAAATTAGATGGTTGACAAACGAGAATGTCTTATATACAAAATAAAAGGAGAGAATAAGAATAGGTATGCAAAGATCCTATGTATTTGATTCCAATTCAATGGTTTCTAAAAATTTTAGCAACTTGAATTATATATGTTTAAATTATGATGAATAATTAGTGGCTATTTGTAGATATTCGGACGATATTTTATCTGATCGTTTTAACAACTGTTGAAAGAAATTTTACTATTGTTCGATCGTTTGCTCCCGACTTAATATTCCTAAGTATTCGGGCCAGGTCAGAGCATGGGGAGGGGGAGAGAAAGATGGGGTTCAATCACAAAATCAGTTGAAATCTTTTACTAGAGAAGATGGTCTTCTCAAATCTAGAGGAGATCCAACTAGGGTAAAGCATTCTTGTGGGCATAACAGTGATTCTTGGCAAGATAGAAATGATTGTAAGCTTTCTTGACAAGATAGAAATGATTGTAGCTAATGGTAAATATGTTGAACAATACAAAAAAACATATGCAGATATCATAGTACAAAATTAAGGGGAAAAAAAAAACATAAATAGCACTCTTAGTTACCTCCATGTTGCCAATCAAATGTGCAAACAAAATGAGTCCAAGAAGCGCTATGAGTATACAAAATGATGTCTCCCAGACAAAAGTGCTTGAAGTTAAGCCCTGGCCAAATGTGCTACAAAAAAGCAATGTGAGCCATCATAAGGTTGAGGAAGAACAAAAATCCTTAAGATTTAGAAAATTAAAATATTTGTAAACAGCAGATTTTTCATCCCCTAACAGCGACAAAAAAACTAATTAAAACTCAGTATGCCAGTAACCAGCTACACAGGGAACATAATCAAAGACTAGTTATACAGAGTTGATGCTAAATAACTTCCGAGTGCCTTGCCCTTTTTTAAGTTTTCCATTTTCACTTTAGAAGAAAACAATGGCTTTTAACCACCCCCTTGACGCAAGAGATGAATAGGTAGGCCTTAAGTTTCAGGAAAGCCTTAATTTTGAACCCTCAATCAACAAGCCAACCTTTAATCACTTAGAAACAAGGACCTCACAATATTCACCATTTCTTGTTAAATTGAAATTTTGTTTTATACGGTGAAGCATTGCTATACACATGTCCATTGCAGTTACTTGAGCTTTCTAATGGAATGTGGTTGTCAATGCAAGGTGGCGATCATCATTATTATGTTAAATTTGATAAAATAATGTGTTAGACTGTAACAATAGTGCATGTATAGTTAATCAAAATGTAATTAAATGGTCTCCTATTTAATTATATGGAAGATAATTAGCACAAGATACCCTATATTAAATTATTATATAAAATAAATTTATTCTTTATCATTGCAATCCATCAGTAATCATTTTTATTGTAATTAAAGCAATATGCCTTCGGAGGAAGCATGATGGTTGCTTAGGTGATAACAATTTAGGTTTTGTTTGTGACGGCTTTCTTACTGCTTTCTAAAATAACTTCTTAGTACAAAAATTTCTAGTTTAAGAAATTTTCGTACTAGAAAGTCACTTTAAAAACAAAAAAAACTATTCCAAATGAAGTCTTAATCATGATAAAACAACGCTACAAAATAATTATCTTTAACCACAAATAATTTCATCTGCTGAAATTTTAATCATTATTTTAAAAAATATTTCAAAGTAATATTTTTGCAAAGAAAAAAGAAAATATGTACAAGATATGGACCAATATGATACTTTCAACTCTAATCAAATATGTCAAAAAAATAAGTACATTTTCCGCTCAAAGCCTCAAACTAATGTAATTGGCGCTAAAAATTCTCATGAAAAACTTCATGTTACCTTTGTCTATCCAAAGCAAAGGGAAGGAGCTGACAAAAGGATCAAATTGATGCATATTTTATGAGTTGAGAGACTAAACCTAAAAAAATCTCTGAGTAAAACGAATAAACCTACCAAACCTAGAGACCAATTTGAACATTTACTTGAATTGTTATACCTTAGATTCTGCAAACCCCACCAGAGGCTATAGAAGTACTTCCTAAAAAAATTGGTCGACACAGCACCCGTTGTCAGTGCATTTTGATATATGCCAAAGTTGAAACTTATAGAATCATCACTAGCGTTGCAATTTGCAAAAACACTGGTGTTGCTGACCCAAGTTGGATCGACAGCACTTATAAAGTCACAGTCCAGATACTCCATTTTGCATGGCGCACCTGAGGTGCCATTCTCTAGCCTGCATTTGGAATTCCAACAAGTTGTTTGCCGGTCAATAGTTAGCAGATAATATGCAGCCCCAATAACCTGCACGCGTTATTTAAATGTGTGAAAAATTATATGTTTAGCTGCCATGTCTTTCCAACAGCGTCATATTTTTCTCACGCTTTGATGTTACATACATTGCTAGCAATCATGTAAAGGAGAAGATTATATGCAGCACCCGCCCAAGCGGTCTTTGTAACAACCCCGGTGGCTTTTATAATTTGTTGGCTCATAGGAAATATGAGGTATAACCTTGGAATGTACTGGATCAGAACAATAAGAGCCAGTGTAGTATTGTTCTTCTGAGGATTCAAGTGCCTAGCACCTGGAATCACTAACCACACAACTATCTGAAATGAAGACGTGAAATTGAATTATAAGCAGCAGTCAGGGTCTCCAAGCGGATAAGAAAATACATGATAAAAAACATTCAGTGATATCGCTCAATACTTGAATTTCTAAAATGATGCATTGAAGGAATATATAAAACTTATGACTACCTAGCAAGGATTATCTTAATGTTTCGTTTAAATAGTTATTTTTATGTTTTGTTAACACTAAAAGTATATCCAATAGATTATCATTCCATCAGGAAATTTGGAAATTTAAAATTATAAGATACATAATACTTTCTAATGAATCAAATGGTACTGAGTCAAAAAAGAATAATCTACTGCGTTTTCAAAACTAGGTACCAAAACAAACAAAACTGCTTCTAGTATTGTCATTTATTCAGTTACTTCCAGTATTTCCCTGATACGGGAAAATGGCAAGGACTCCCTTCAGCGTTTAAGAAACTTTTAAAATTCTTTATGAAGTGACTTTGCAAAATTTGGATGGCGAGCTATTAGAAGTGAGAAGGAATTAGAATGATGTAAGTTAAAAGAAATAAGGTTTGTTTTAAGAGAAGTAGATCAGTTGACGTTTTAGAGAAAATGAAACTTGAATCGGTTCCAGTTACAAAATTATTCACTTCCTCGTACTTTTTGGAAATAAAAGGACAACAAGAGCATGGGATATAATGACTCCTTTA
The DNA here is from genome assembly GCF_001605985.2 of Dendrobium catenatum. Taxonomy (NCBI): domain Eukaryota; kingdom Viridiplantae; phylum Streptophyta; class Magnoliopsida; order Asparagales; family Orchidaceae; genus Dendrobium; species Dendrobium catenatum. The sequence continues at coordinate 218,419 of NW_021340136.1, forward strand.
GGGCCGCCTCAACCGAAGCATTAACTTTGTAGTCAAACATAGCAACGATTGACTTGTGTGTACCCAATTAAAGCCACAAATTGAGAGAAACCAAGTAAGACTGGAGATCAAGCAAACCTTGCTTACCTAGGCTTCGTTTGGGATGATGACTTTTTAACTGATTCTTAAAGCAGCTTTCTAGTACAAAAAATTTAATTTTTTTATTAAAAAGTTGCTTTAAGAAGCAGTAAGATAGTTGTCCCAAACGAAGCCCCAAGGACATAATCTACTAGGAGATTCTTGCAATGGTGACGTGGCAATATTCCAGCTCATCAAACAGTTATGCTAGAGACTGAATAAATATGAGACCAAAAAAGGATCCTTAAGAACCTGCAGCTTCTATACAACAACTACAAAAAGAAGGAATTGACACATGAGCAGTTCCTCAAAAACAGAAATCTACATAGAGAAAAAGGCCCAAGTCTCTTCATGTACTCAATTACTTCTCCCAGCAATTAAAAAAAAAACTTTCTCATAGCTTCAGCCCTCTTAATTTGATTAAGTTTCAGGCCTTATCAGTTCAATTCAATTTCTCTGTGAAGCCACTATAGCAGTTTCTTAACCTATGTCCTAACTCCAGGGCACCCCAGGGTTAACTGTGGAGATGTCCCTTTGGGTTGGTTCTCTGATCTCGTTACCAGGTGTGTAGCACATTCAATCTTCTCCGTCTAATAACCTTCAATCTTTTTACAGATCCAATCTCATTATTTTCTTCCAATTTGACCCTTAAACGTTAGCAATTATTTTTCTCGACTTGATACATAATGACCTTCAATCCCATTACCTATCCGAGATCTACCACCACTGGTATTAGACTATATCTAGCATTTGAATTTTCAGTAAGAATTACACATGATTTGGAACGTATCATCCATAACAAGCATAATGAACAAGAATCCTGAATGGTGTTAATTAGTCCTTGACAATATTTTGGTTTTCTTTATGGGTGGGGTAGTGTTGTGATGGGTGGGGGACCTGGGGGTGTAGGGTTATTATTTTCACGATGTAATTAGACATTTATAGTAGCATCTGAGAAGCAATAATATTTCAAAATTTAACCTAGACAGTAAGCAATGCGTACCTGTGGCAAAGGTAGTGCCGCTGCAAGGTCAATAAAGAACTCTGTCTTCAAATACCTTTTTGCTATCTGTTTAGGGTCCATGACAAGTTCTCCCCTTCCAAAAACCCTTGAATTTGGTGCTATAAATGCTGTTCGAAACTTGAAAAAAATATGTAATAGATAAAATGTGTCAGCAATTGACCGGCAAATAGTAACGGCTAGTCTCAAACCCCAGTCCATCTTTTTCACGCATGAGATTTGATCCCCATTCTCAATCGATGACAAGTAGAAATATAAGGGATCTATAAATAGAGCGATCAAGCCTGTGGTGAGGAAAACATGGTTCCATTTTATCATGACATCACTTCCAGGATCAAATATCCGTTTCTTCCATGGGTCGTCGTCATCAAGGAAAACCTCAGGAATGGCTTTGGTTGGTAAAGCCTCTCCAGGGTTTATAGACTGGTAGATAGGTTTAGCTGAGCTCTTCTTCTCATAGTCATATAACCTAAGCATTTACAAATAATTAAATTACTCCAAATAATTCTAGAACACCCATGCAAATTGTTTTAAAAGGAATTTTTTGACTTCTGAATTCTAATGAGATCGAATTCTCCAATTCTTATTTTGCAGCAAGCAAAATGAAACCCAAAATGGGAGCCACATTGAAGCCTTTTCAATTTTGCATCGCATAATAAATGCCATTAGAACTAACTAAAAAATATACCGCACAAATTAATCATATAATGTATTTTTATGAACTTTTATATATCTGTGCATCATTTGTCCTCAAAATTCATTATTGCTTCTGGAATGAGTAGAAAATTTAATGCCAGTCCAATTTAAAATTTTAGGCCATCAAGTGTTAAAGATGCGTTGAACTAGCACAATTTTGATTTCAAAGTTATTATAAAATCATGAAATCAGGGATAAATTTTAGATCAACTATAACTTTGATTTCAAGTTTGTTGGTTACCAAATTTAAGATCAAATTCACGCCTCTAAATTCATACCTCCACCTTATGATGCTTGATAAAGAAGATAAAATTAAAGCGCGGGATGCAACTTTCAACTTCTCTTCGTGGATGTCATCAAGGGCAGAAGAACCTCTCTCAATTTTTTAGGATGAGGTTGCCGGTGAGGCGATGATTCTGTGAGCTCATCAGTGAAGGACCTAAGGTCAAGCATCAACAGTAGTACACCTCAATTGGATCAAGCGGAGGGGGTCGACAAAGAGGAGACCAATGTTGAAGTTGGCGGTTGAGTTCTAGTAGTCAGCAAAACAGGTCGGCAAGGGGAATGAAAGGCAGAACAAGAGATGACCTTTGACTTTTATAAAGGTGGTGACAGCCAAGCCTGAAGGCTTGCAATTGAAATAATGAAAGAAAGTAAAATAGTTCAAATATTGTGCAGTTATAAAGTGGATGAAAGAAAGATATGTGAAGTAATAAGTATGTGGTATATTATAAAATATCATATTATAATTTTATATATGTGTGTAAGAGCTAGTTGATATTATCCCTTCTTGAGATATTTTGGGGGTTCTTTTTTAGCCTGACCAAGAGAAAGGCAACAGAAAATAAAGAGAGAGGAGTGAAGAAAAAAGGAAAATTGCAGGGAGAAAAGAAAAAGGAATATTTGGGAAATGCAAATATATCATATCTTATAATTATTTATAAACAAGTGCATCATTTATCTATGCGTGCAGTTGTAAGCATTTTTTTTTTAATGTTCTCGTGTAGATTATTTTTCTCATTCTTGTGATGGTCAATGTTCTCAAGCAAGAATTTTAATCCAATAACTAGTATTCAGCAAGGTTGAGTTTGGGATCTATAATAAAAGCAGGAGCAATTGAATTTTAAGATGGGAAGGCTATGATCGATCAATTTGATGGCAAAGACTTTTGACACTAGAAGATGCAATTTGAGGATTACTTAACTAGGAAAATTACATCTACCTATCAATGAGCTAATACCTACAACCATGAACCACAAAAATTGTCAAATAGGCGTTGGGAATTATACACCTATCACTAACAAAGAAGGTTGACTTCAACAAAATATACAAGATGACCATAGCAAACATGATGAGAGCTTTACGAGATATGGATGAAAAGCATTAAGTGATAATAAAATATATATAACGAGAAAAGTTCTTTTTCTATTTCTATATGGCAAAATGCACTGATGTATTGACACATCAATGAGTTCAATCTAATAGCAAGTTGAACTTAATTAAAATTAACTTTAATGACAAAATTCATGAACTAAGTTTGGTATTATCACTATCGAAAATTTGGGTTGGAATTATGCTCGTTGTCAAAATCCATTCAGGTCTACAAAGCTACAGCTAAATATTGTTTGTGAGTTGCGACGAGAACTTGATGATGATATATTTCTTTGGGATTAATCTTATATTTTGGTTCTAGAGCCTCCTTCAAGATCTACTTACGTGATATCTCCATCATCACTATCATCTATTATTGAAAGAGTGCAACACGGTTATCAAGTCACTAAAGGTTCCTGCGATGTTGAAATCTCAACATTGCCTTATCTTCTTCTTGAACTAGTTAAGGTCAAAAATGGTTCTTTTGATGTCGTGCCTAAGTATTATCTTCAAACCTTGCGCTCTAATACCAGAGAACCTAATTCGTTAGAATTGGCAAGACACCATAAGGAAATCCAATGAACATGCCGAGGAGTCAATGAAGAGAGGTTTTTAATCTGGATTCTTATTTTTTTAGTATAAAACACAAATTTTATTAATAAGAGAATAAAAAGGTTCCATGGGCTTAAATTCCAAAAAAAAACTAAAGCGAAATAAGCTCTACCTCACAAGTCTGCATCATTCAAAATAATTGATTTAATGAATATTTAGGAGTTTCTTTGATGCTAAATTTGAGCATGATGTTAGTTAAATTTTCCCAAACGCAAAAAAACAAAAAACAAAAAAAACCCTCAAATCTCATGGTAAGTTAAATCACCGTTGTGCACCTACTTTCCGTAAATCCCATATTTGGTAATCCTATCGTTTGGCATATTTACAGGAATTGGCAGAAGAAGTGTGTGAAAGGAGAGAAAGATCATTAACTTCGCAGCAAGCTACGACCATGACTTTTGATCCAACAAGAACAAAGTTGTCAAAGGAAACCAAGAGCTTATTTAGCGACTCTTTCAAAACTCTACTTCCCGCAAAGCATGTGAAGCCAAAGCAATAACGAAGCATGCCAAGCCGAAGGTCATTGTAGTGCAATCCATGGTGCTTCAATTGGATCTGAGGGACATGGAACATGAGCGACAAAGTTGAACGTAGGGAAAATTGAGTAAGAGGAAAAGAGGGCAAAGAAAGAATACTAGGGAGGCCACGTGCAATTTTGAGAAGAATGTGTGTGTGTGTATTTATTTATTTACAGGGGAGACATCAATCCCATGTTGGTTAGTTTATCTATTTTATCATCAAAAGTTGATATCTTCATTGATTGTTGCAACTCATGTTCATTTGAGAGTTACTTTTGAGTGTCTAAAAGTTTAATTTCAATGGCAGAGATCATCCTTCAGCTTCTCCAACATCATAACTAATTATTTTATTAATATATAATTAGTATGATTTAAATATATTTATATTTTCAGTAAATTAATTGCCTTAAATCCTGAGTTGCTTTGCCAAACAATTTCACAGGATTTTCTAGGATTTAATATATTTCTTGCCAGAAAGTTTTTAGAATTTAACACTATCAGGATTTAGTAAATCCAAATTTACAGGATTTATTAAAACCTAGTTGAATCCAAACAGCTCCTTGGAATTTAAGTGAAGTAGTATAATTTAACAGAAAAAAAAGCCAGCAGCAGAATTTCCAATATCTACTTTTCAGATGCAGAGCGATTGGCTAAGATGCCAAAAGACTGGCATTAGCAACTACTCTTCACTGAATTCAGTTAACATATCAAAAAATAATAATAATAATAATAATAATAATAAGAAAAAAACCAGAAATGCACGAGCATCCATCTAAAAATCAGATGATTTGAAATCAAATATTTCGCAAAGAACGGGATTTTTTTAAAAAAATGTACTTTCAAGAAGTAGCATAAACGAACTCTGAAAAGGGCTTTCCAATTTCAAGCCGAAGAACCCATCAAATTCAGACTTTAACCTTTCCACGAGAGATATAACAGTGCAATCATATGAAATTACAGTAATTCCGCTCACACGCTTACCTCATGGTTCTTTCCCTGGTGAGCACCGCTTTTTTTTCGAGCCTCATGAATCCGAACATCGCCGGAGACCACACAGAGGTCGATCAACCCCAGCCAAGTCGCTAATGGCTTCTATGCCCTAATCCCGAGACCGCCAAATCGATGTCATCAACCCTTCTGGTTTCAGCGAGAAGGGTCCTTTGGCATTTTCCCTGACATCATTGCGTGGACCCCAAATGCGATGGTTCCAAGGTTTCTGCATTGAAGATGTCGCCTGGCCATCCAGTAGAAAGAAACACGCCGAAGGAGTACGACAGGAATGAAAGATTACCATGTCGTGTTATGAAGCCAGTGAGAAGATGAAGAGGTATAGGGTTTTCGTCCATTTCGGAGCAAGCAGCTAGCGAGCAGATGGCGCCGGAAGAAAGTTTTCTGGCATCAAGAGGCTCTGTTTCTAGCCATCCCACTTGGCATATAAGACTTTCAGAAATAATTTTAAGCAATTTTAGATTTTATGTAACCATATTGCTGGCACTTTTTACTGGCACTTTTTGCTTGAATGGCTGTTTGATTTACAGAAATTGGCACAAATTTCTGTAAAATATTTCAAATGAAAGATCTTAATCAATTTTGATATTTAATTGAATGAAAAAGAAAAATTCAAAGTGAAGTATTTATAGTGTAAATAATTCTAATTTATATTTTGAGGTAAAGTAAATTTGCTCAATTTTGAGGTAAAGTAAATTTGCTCAACCGGTGCCCCGCCGGCCACTGACATCACCCTTTGGCAGCCACCACCAGCCAATATAGTCATCAACCCCCACTGTTGCCACCCTCTGGCCATCGCCGCCACCATCCTCAGGCCACCACCACGCAACTGCCGACCCCCACCGCCGCCATCCCTCCGGCCATCACCGCAACCACCCTCTAGCCACCATTGTCGCTGATGTTGTCGCCACCCTCCGACCGCCACCACCGACACCCTCAATTGCCACCATCACATGCCAAATATTTTACGTCTAACCAAACAAAAAATAATAAAATCATTCGCATTGATTTACTTTACACTCATCAAAATAACTCCAAAATATTCATTTTACAATGTATTCATTTTATATCGCATTACTTTTACATTACAATCATTTTTAGCCAAATAAACGGACCCTCAAACAACTTTATAATTTCGAAAAATTGTGCAACTGTGATTTACAATATATATATATATATATATATATATATATTAGTTCATGTTCTATGTAGGAGGCCTAATTTGGCGTCTAGAAAACGAATGTGCTTTATAAATTATTCAAATTATGATTTTATATTACAAATGTTTTCAATATTCCATTTATTTTTCAAACAACACATATTTCCACACCCTAAAATATTAGGCAACTAATATTAAAATTTTATCTGATCAATCACAAATCTTTATACATCAATAATATTTTCAATTTTTCATAATAATTTGTAAGATCATTGAAATTATGATTTCAATGAAGTTGTAGTTGATATGAATCTTTTGATGAAATGAATCAAAGGATGCTAAAATTACTTGATACAAATCCACATAGACCTAAGCCATGCACTTAACAATATAGGGCTAAATTTTATAGCACCATTTGAGCCTCAATACAATATTTTAATATTGAATGCTCATGGACTAAATAAGCATATGGACGAGAGGAATCCAATGAGCCCATAATCCCTCGATATCAATATCATTATAGTACTTACATGATTAAAATAAAATTGTATAATCAAATGTAGCATTACATACAATTTGATAGTGTTTATAATTTATTAGTGAAATGATCAGAATATCCTTATTGAATCTATAAATAGATGAACTTCTACTATTTGGCAAGTCTTGAATAAGTCCAAAAAAATATTTTAAATTAGAGAATATGGAGCTCTATCTGCAAACAACCTACACACGTTGTCGCCGCCAAAATCCACTCACATTGACGAGTCCAATGTCAACAATGTAGCTAAAACCCTCCATGGATGCCTATACTCACACTTGCCAATGTTGTCCACTGCCAACACCAACATATGGGTATGTCGTCACCAACAAGGTTGACATTTATTATCGCTGCCAACACCGACACAACCCAATTACAGCAAGGTCTTTGTCATCATTGATACAAACCCTTAGCCTTATTTACACCAATAATATGTTCATCGTCAACAAAAAAAATGTCATCATTTGCTGACACAATATCAATACTAATGGTGACGCTCGTAAGAACATCATCCAACGTTTTCAATAAGACCAACATCAGTTGTTGCTTGATGTCAATGCCAACAAAAGTCATATCATACCATCATTAATAATGTTGACACACAATCATTGACACTAGTTAACACCTACCAACACTCATAATGTCAGTTCACAACATCAATATAAAACATTGGCATTCACTAACTTCAATAAGTTGATTGCATCCTGAAACATTTTGCAATTGTAGAGAGATTTAGAGCTTAGCATTATAGTTTTGTACGAAAATCCAACACACATATAGATAAGAGAGAGATGTGCAAGAGTCATAAGAGACATCAATATTTGTATGTAAAAAATCCTGAAAATGGGAAAAACAATGAGATATTGTCAAAATGATTCTACTAGTGCTTATAATATGCTCTTGCACGAGGGAAAACATTGACTAAATGTAACAAATATAGATCCTATAAAGTATATTACATGATGGGAGTTAGAAGAATCCAGTTATATGAGAATTATTTTCATAAAAAAATTGACCAGTGATATGAGATTTTTGGTGACGTAACAAAGTTGATCGCCTAATATCGCCAATAACGTATTTTGTCTAATACACCAGTGTTAAATTTTGATGATATCAAAATACATTATAAATTATATATCATTGTTGCCGGTTGCCACCCTCACAACTAGCCGTCGCCACCCACCATTTGTTGTCGGCCCCCCTAGTCGCCAGCATCACTAATCATCAGCTACCAACAATTGGCCATCACCATTGTAAGGTTTTACACACGGGTCATTTCACTTCAAGAAAAAAGAAACCATCAACATTTATTGTACACTCATACAAATAATTTCAAACATATTAAATGCCATGCATTCCTCTTATAACATATATATTTGTTTTATTTTATATTTTATTCCATCTTAAAAATGATTCCACAAATAATTTAGATTTTTTTACTCAAGAATATTTAAGGTATACAAATTTTAGAATATTATATATTAAATATTAGTTAATTATACTCATATGATACATTCATCTTATGTGGGCTCTTATTCCACAAATAATTTAGATAATTTAACAGTTTTTTATTAGTTTAGGGTTTGAGAATTTGAATGAAAAAAATCAGCTCAGTTAAAATTCAAATAAAATGAGTAAAGATAGTATTATTTTTCATATAGAATGAGTCTAAGTTTTATTAAATTTATTATAAGATGAATATAAGATAAAATTTAAATTATTTTTATGCATAATATTTATATTAAAATAAATTAAAATTTTAATTTTCATTGTTTCAAGCATTTTTTGCCACTTAAATGTGATTGGAAAGGCCGGACTCTGGCGACTATAAAAGGCGGGTCCGGCGTTGAGCTCGAAGTCTTGGCTCTTGGATTGAAAACGTAAGTCCCTTCAGATCTTCTACTCTTGTGCAAAATGGATGCCCTAGATTCCGTGGTCGATCCTCTCAGGGAATTCGCGAAGGACAGTGCCCGCCTCGTCAAAAGATGCCATAAACCGGACAGGAAGGGTGAGCTCCGATCAGCTTTCTGATATCGATGCGCCAGTTGCAATCATCGTTTCTTTAGCCGCGCAGCATTTTTTTTTCTTTTAGTTTCATTTTTTGCATTAAGTTGATCTATGATTTTATGGGATTTGATGGATCTGGAATGCAGAATTCACGAAGGTGGCTGTGCGGACTGCGATTGGGTTTGTGGTGATGGGATTTGTTGGCTTCTTCGTCAAGCTTATCTTTATTCCGATCAACAACATCATCGTCGGAGCAACTTAGGTATTCCCGTATACGAGCATGGATGAAGATTCTTCAATGCCTGAACCTTTTTTTTTCCCTTGTTTTTATATCGTTGTTAGGATAATTGATTTCATCATAAGGTTGAATTAAATCTCATCTTGTTTATTTTTTGTTGTTTTTTTTGCTTATTATTAGTTCTTTGGATCTGCCCGACCAGACTTTTGTTGTCTGAAACGTTTTTGGTTGATGTGATCTTAAATATCTCTTTTCTTCGTTTTCAAATCTTCCAATTCGGAGTACCCATGGTTTCTCTAAACGTGATTATGGTCGAAGTTATTAGCTTTTATTTTAGTTTTTTTTAGCTTTGATTTTCGGTTGTCATATTAGGAAGTGAATGATGCCACCACAGCTATGAGATTTCAATAGATTTTGATGATGATTTTCATGCTTTTGATCATTACGATACTAGTCTCTCTTGGCAAAAGCCTAAGCATACCCGAATTCTGTGCTTCAGTGCATAGCATATATTAATTTGAATGATGCGGTAACCACTTACTGCATTGAATAATTACATTGAAATTTTTCTAAACGGAGATCAATATCTATTACTGTTTGGATTGTAAAAATCTACGTTTGTTCTAGCACAAATTTTAGTGTAGAACCAAGCATCTTGAGACAATTTAAAAGAATTGAACCAGTGCTTTAATTTACTAAGTTCTTCTGATTCAGAGGTCCAAGAAGCTTAGAATAGTATGCTAGTTCTGTGGAATTTGGAGCGGCAAATCGTGTTATTTGACAAGTTGATTGCTTGAATCTAAGTCCAAATGATTTGAATCAGCTTAATCAGATTGTTTTGTTTAAATTTGCCTGGCTAGGTTAGGTCTCAAGTGGTAACAATGCACGTGGGTTGGATGGGGCTACTTTATTGATTCCCTCTAGTTTCCCTTGATGTCAGCGGTCGATTGATCATGTTGGTCTCTTACCATGCAATACTTTTAGAGCCATTGCACATCTTATACCTTGTACTTTTTTGAGACGCTTATGTTAGAACACTCTTCTTTGATGGAGGAATTCATTCATAAAAAATGTTGGGACGTTGTTACCTATTTTCACTTATGAGTTTTTTGGTTCTATGTTTTCTTTGATCTAATTTTATGTTATCTTTGATAAAAAGTATTTGGTTTGATGTTTTCTATCACATTGTAAGTATTTTGAATGACATTAGTTGTCATGATTGAGGTAATCTAAATTGCAGGCAAATTGGATGCTGTATAGATTATTCCAATTTTGATGGGTTAGAAAAGAAGAAAAACGATGATCTTAACTGCAATTAATTAGTCTAAATAACAATTTATTTTTTAAGTATGATAAGATTAACCAAAGACACTATATTTGAAAGATAACACAATTATTTTGAATAACATTAGTTGTTATGATTGAGGTAATCTAAATTGCAGTCAAATTGGATGCTATATAGATTAGTTTAATTTTGATAGTTTTAAAAAGAAGAAAAGAATGATCTTAATCACTATTAGTTATTCTAAATAGCAATTTGTTTTTTAAGTAAGATGACATTAAACCAAACACACTATATTTGAACGACAACATTGTTATTTGAAAAATCTTGCTATCTAAATAATAATATTATCTAAATGACATCTTAACAACAATACTATAGGTCTAAATAATAATATTATCTAAATGATATCTTACCAACCATGCCATAGGTCCATTCGAAGGTATCAATGATGGGTATTTTTTTATTGTTGTTGGTTGCTTGTGTAAGTCCGAATCTGTGTGAGCTGAGTAGGTCATGTTGGAAATTAAATAATTTTACTTAAATAATGGTGATTCAAGATTTTGATATTTTTAAACATAATGAACTAGACTTATTTAAAAATATGTATAATTAATTAATATAATTTGAATTAAATTGGCTTGAGACAAAATGACTCGCATGCTATATTAATCTTCATGATTGAATTATAATTGAATAATTTAATCTAAGCAGAGTTTTAGCTATATATACGGTCATACGATCTTTGATCATTTTAGTTCTCATAAGAACTATTGCATGTAATCTCTTAAAACTAAAGGAAGTGTGTTTTCATATGAAATGTTTGACAATTTGAAGCAAATGACTTTATTTTCATCAAATTATCCTTCTAAAATGCTCTCAAGGAAGTATACAGAATGAGTTGGGTTAAAGAATGACAAATAATCTCATTTTCTATTGAATTTATGTAAACTAATCTACAAATTTTGAATGCAATTCTCGCGAACTTTTTGGTCAACTCACTAAGAGAGCAGTTAACCCCATCATAAACATATTTTGGAATTCAAATGAATGTAGACCTCACTTCATTACATTTGATTGAGCATAGCCTAAAGCCATTAAGCCTATTGAAATAAAATTAGACATTTTGGGCAACTTATAAATAGAGCAAGAAACCCCTTTCCAATTTATATTTGAGCCTTTCAATGAATGTAATCCCCAACCCAATTAAATTGGGCATTCCAATAGAAGTAAACCCTATCCAAATTCATCTTGTTGGTTTGAAAGCCATCAAGCCCATAAAATGAAAATTGAACTTTCAGACAACTTACAAAGCGAGCAGGAAGCCCCAACCCAATTAAATTTTGGCCTTCAAATAGAAAAAGTCCCAACCTAATTAAAACTTGGGCTTTCCAATAAATGTTAGTGCCAGCTCAAATCATATTCAAACAAGTTTTCATACTAGCAAACCCACTAAATTAATTGAAACAAAAAAAAAAATATAATAAATAAAAATTCACTAAAATTCACCTCGGTCTACTTAGAATTCTTGAGAGGTGATAACTCGTGACTACTCATCAGATTTCGTAGATGTTTTGGCCTATTGTCTGCTAATGTTGGTAGACTAAGATTGTTAGTTTTCTCGGGATGACAAAACCATATGATTTTGATCGAGTCTAGATCCATCATTCACAAATATCTCCCACAAAATTAGATAAATTTGAAAGTATTATGCTTAAATTTAAAACTTTACCAAAGTAATCATCCTTAATGAAGAGTGCTATTCCGTGAGTGGAAGGGGTAATTACTATGAGATAGGAAGTTTAGATCTTAGATCTAAATTGGTCAATATTAGTATTTTAGAAAATCTAGTTAAATTAAAACTACTCTACCTCTTGAAGAATACAACAACAACAACAACAACAAGCCTTTATCCCACTACGTGGGGTTGGCTATATGAATTATTTTTCTCCATTGTGTCATGTTAAGAGTCAAATTATAAAGAAGGTCATTTCTAATATTTTCTAATCAAGCTATTTTAAGTCTACCTCTTCCTTTCTTGACATAAGCCAAATCTAATGCATCTACTCTCGGGTCATCGGAAGGCTGATTTTTTATGTGATCAAACCATCTAAGGTGACTCTCTCTAATCTTATCTGTCACTGGAGCTACTCCAACCTTTTCACATATATTCTCATTTTACATTCTATCTCTAAGAGTAAAGCCACTCATCCACTTGAGCATCCTTATCTCTGCAACACTTAACTTAATTTTATGCTTCTCTGTTAATGGCCAACATTTTGCGCCATAAAGCATTGCAGGTATCACCACCATCTTATAGAATTTTCCCTTAAGTTTGAGTGGTACTTTTCTATCACACAGCAGACCCGATGCATTCCCCCACTTTAGCCATTCAACTTGAATTCTACTAATAATATCTTCTTCTATTTCACCATCACCCTGAAAAATAAACTTGAAAAACATGCACTCTTATTAATGACTTTATCACCCGAAGTCTTAATCTATCTCATGAATAATGAAATCCTAAAATAGAAAGTGGAGTTTAGGCGTTTTTTCCAATTTAGTATAGAGTAGCACTGTTGAATCATAATATGAACTTGACCATCCATTGCTAGCAACTACAAAAGATGTTTCAGTTGAATATTTTAGTATGATCTCATGAAGGTTATAAAGACGACTCTACTTAACTATTTGTTAAGTCATTTTCAAGATTAAAAAGACTCTTGAAAAATTCTTGATCTGTTATTTGTGAACCATATACAGCGGTTAAGCATTTTGCAATGCCGTCAGATTTTGGTGCGTTCCTAAAGACTGAACAATGCTTATCTCCATCCACAATTTTCCTCTCAATGCAATAACAACATCAACTGCATTGCAATTGATTATAGCTATGATGTTGCTTGCCACCATTTAAAGATCATACAATGCGTGGTGCCATGATAGTCGTGATGAATTAGCCAAATATGATGGCAATGAGAGCTTCTTCTGTTATCATTTGAAGATTGGATGGTGCTTTCCACCCATCAACGATCATGCTGTCATATACATCAGATATATTGCATATGATGGCAATTACTACATTGTCTGTCATATGATGTTTTAATGAAGTTTAAGATTGAAGCAAATAACACACCACATTTTGAATCGACACTATAAAAACACCATTGTTTGGGTCCAAGCTATCGTTGCATTCTCTTGCTGTGTTGATTATTGGTGCACACAATGCTTAGCCTTTGTGCCACCAACTTCATCCTTTCGCCTTCATTTTTATATCCTAGTACCTTTAGCTACATGGAGGCGGATCATTTTATTCTGTTTTAATAGGATGTTGAAAGTTGTTTGATTGGGCTGGGTCTCCTGCATTTTCCTCTGAAGAACTTTTTCACATTGAAGTCTTCTCTCTTTCATTGTTCATGCGCCAAGTTTAAACCATGATGAAAATGTCATTAAATCCTACTATTTTATAGAAGTCTCTCCAGCATGCAACAAGTATGATTGCTAGAAGGATATAGTATATTTAAGATGAAAGGATGAATTGAAACAATTTTGGCTCAGCAATGCACAGATTATATCTGATTTTTTAAGTTTTAAAAGTTCATGAAATTTAATTGACAATACGATTGAGGTGTTTCCTAGTATGATTCAACTAGGTTGTCCACTGTAAAACAATTTTGCATTTTGGAAAAGGATTTTTAAAGTTTCTAGAACAAGATAAGTTTGCTTGATCAAATTTGCGTGTTTGCTGTTGCAGATTGGTCAAACTGATGTTTATAGCCGAACCAGATAACTAAATCATATAGGTTAACTAGTTTTTATGTGTAGTAAATGCAATCTTAGATCATGGATTCATGATTAAAGTGTAAATTTTGTTGAATTTGTTGGATTTAAATTTTTTTTCAAAACAATATATTATGTTATGTTTAAGGCTTTTTATCCCCTTCAAATTGCAAATGGCGTCCCATGTACTCAGCTCGTTACTATTGACCATTTTCTTTGTACACGTTAATGTTACCCTTAATTTGAACTTCGATTGCCAGGTGTAAATTGTTTACGTTCTGGTGTTGTTTATGAAATCACTTATGATGGTTAACAATTGTAGACACTTTTCATTTGCTAAACTCTGGTTTTTATTCCTTTTCTTTTGACCACACGTTAAAAGAAGTTTCTATCTGTCCAAACTTAAAATAGGTCATGCTTTTATCCCGTAGTTCAGGCAATTTTTCTATGAGCAATTTCAAAGTTGAAATTATGTCTGTTATCAATTATAAGGAACCTCGGAAATCCTATTTTAACTCATGATTTGTGGTCTCATGTGAAAGGAAGGGAATCTTGGATCATGATTAAAGTGTAAATTTGCCTTTTTTAATTTAATTTTTTTATTGTCTAAAAGTCTTCTGTTTCATGAGTAAGGTTTTTATCTTTCCACTTCAGATTACTTATGAAATGCATGTAATTCATTAATGTTGTCCTTTTTGTGTTGTACACTCATGATTATTATTCTTAGCGTGTACTTCATTCCTCAGTTAAAGCTTGCATTGGTTTGAGTCATGATCATGGATTCTGTGATGATGGTTAAAGATTTTTAGCATTTTTGTAGTTGAAGTCTCATTTTTGAGATCATTTTTCAAGCGAACATAGATTGCCTGGAACTTCTACTAAGATCATCCTTCTATCTTTATCAATCTTTAAAATTGGACAAGCACTGTTCAATTTACTGTGATTTAGGTAGTTTTCCTATGATCAGAAATTAAAGTTGAAACTCTGCTCCATAATCTAGGTGAAAATCCAATGCCTATTCATGACATGTGGTCTTTCAAAGCATCGAAGTTCGGTATAAAATTATTAGTTATAACTTGAAACCTAGCATATGGTATTTCAGTGGACATGGTAAAAAATCAGTACTTTTTTTAAATGCAGATTAAAATTCTGGTACATAATGATACTGGCAATTATCTTGGTTTATTCCAAATCATAGATTCATCTTCCTTTTTTATTAGCCAAAGCTACAATGCACTTGGGTAGTCAACTAATTAAATCAACCCACCTTGGAAATTATAGGCTGGTACCATAATGCTTTTCTATATGGTGCTTGAATCCTTGCACCTCAGCAGCATATTTCCCCATTCTTAATGAAGCTCTAGTCTAGTTGCTAGCACCTTGTAATGCAATGATCATAAAATGGCAATTGCCTTTCCAGCATCTAGAGTGTGAGCGATAGAGTATGTTGAGACTACATACTGGGCAGTCTTGTATGTTGATTTTGGTAATGAATGAAAAATGAGGATTCATATGCTGATTTTAAATAATTGGGGTGATGCTATATATTGAAAATGTCATAAAATGTTAGTTTCTTTCATAAGGGAGATGATCACCAATAGATGTATCTACCAATAGTGAAGCTAACTCCATTAGAAAATTTTAAAAACAGAATGACCGACGAGGATTTTCCTTAGCGCATTTTTGTCTAATAGTTTTATGATTAAATCTCTCAATTCATTGCCAGTTAAACAAATAAGTCATTAACAGGTTAGATGGTTGGATTTCAAGTCAATGGAAACAATAAACTATCTTTGACCTTATGGAACAGGAATCAGTTTTCTGCTTGATGTAAATTTCTTTGCGCCTGAGAATTTATGCCTGAATACTGAAAATTGATCAAAAGCTGTTTAGTTTTTTGATCGGAGTAGGGTTAAATTGAAACGAACTCGCCAAAATTGACTGGAATGACTTAAGTTTGAATTGACCACGCACAAGGATTTTCTAAGGGAAAAAATGTCACAACTCGTGTAGTTTTCCAACGACCATAGGTGATGCATAAATGAACAACACCTGGAAGACGAATATGGTATTGCATGATATAAACATGATTATAAGGTTCTTTGCTTCAGATTTTGAAATCTCGCATGGTTGTATTTATCATGAGCTGGATCTTATAAAGCTCAAGAGCTTGCCTGAAAATTGCCACCACTAACCTCTGGATTAGGGTGATTTGCTTAGTACTCTATGATACTTTTACTTTTTAAATAGTATCATGAATTATTAGCATGAACATTTCAGGTATCTTGAACCTTAGGATGAAATGAATTGTTGACTCTTTGTTTTATGACATCTGACCTTCCAGTAAAGCTCCTGTTATTTGCTCATTTTTTTTATCCACGTGCTTTTTTGCAAATGCTAGATTTACTCTGCATTTTTTTGTGCTCTTTATAACCCTAAACTATGTGAAAACTATGTATTGTACTACATTCATGCCATTAACGAGCTCTTTATTCATTTCTTAAGGAGCTTTCTAGTGCATTTAAGTTTCGTTTGAGACAGCTCTAGATCACTGTTTTTTCCTGCTTTTAAGAGATTTTTCTACTAAAAATCAGCTTTACAAAGTAGTAAGAAAACGGTCGCAATGCACTTGTTAATATTAATGCCTTGTTATCAATGCAGGGAGGCGAATAAAACCAACCTTTCTGTAGCTGTAAAAGAAGTCGATTTTCACAATGAACCATTTTGAAGGATCAAGTTGCAGCAGTCCATTTGTTAGTGTTAAACTGTATCTTGTTTTCTATATTCTGCATCACAAAATTAGTAGTGAATTTGTCTGACTAAAAGTTTTTTTTTTTTAGAGAATGTTTTGTATACAGTTACTTAAATGCTTATGGTTATTTTTAAAATTTTTCATGCAATGATTCTTTCAATGTCCTATGTATTATGAGGAAACTCTTATGTTATTCCCTTCTCTAGATGGAGTGGTTTGAAAATTTTGTATTTTAAGTGATTGTTTGATTTAAATTATTTAGAATTTAATGCATTTAAAATACTTTAGAGTTATAATGTTTGATAAATGCAGGAAATTATTATTATTATTATTATTTTATTTTATTTAAAGTAAAATGAATTTAGTGCCCGTTGTTGTGGTAATAGCAGGGTGGTCAGGTGATGGTGGCGGCAGCGGCGGTTAACAATACTAATATTTGAGCAGAATTTAGCGGTGGTGGTTGATGACTATAGTTATGGGCGAAATAAGTAGCGTGCGGTGTATTTGAAATTAAGAAAATTTGATCTATGAATTTTAAATATTTGAAATTAAATTAAAAGTTGATTTTTTATACATTAGCAAATTAATTTGTTTATATTTTTTTTCTAACCAAACATTTAAAAATCGATTTCTCTAGATATGAGTTGTTGGGACTTGGTAGATAATTATTGTGTTATAATTTGTGGAACATAGCGTGTACGTGCCATGCATTCCTCGTTGCGTTGCAACTTCGCTAAATCACGGCCCTCATTCATTTAAACTTGCTAAAAATAATCTCATTTTTTTTTTAAATAACAGAAGAGACCGTTGATTGAGGTTTTGTTTGGGATGATTTTTTTTGCTGCTTCTTAAAGTAAATTTTTAGCATAAAATTTTTTATTTTAGTATTAAAAAATTGCTTTAAGAAGCAGTAAAAAAGTTGTCCCAAATGAAGCCTAAATAGATCTCCAAAAAGTAAAATAAAATCGAAATTGACATCTATATTTATATCTGAACTAGATTTGAAGGAGAATAGCTTTAGCGTTTTAACCATTCAAAAGTTGTTCGGAACTAATATTTGCTCTCTTTTTTTAAGTTATTATAATTTGCATTTGTGCCTTCTGAAAATAATTAAATAAATAAATAATATTTTTTTTCTTGACAAGGGAAACATTTCTCAATTCTTATTTTTCGAAGATGATAATATTCTTGACATGGGAAGATTTCTCATCCCTCATTTTTCAGAGATGATATTATAACTTTATAAGTGTATGTTAATATCTCTTTTTAAAATATTTTTTATCATCTTTTAAAAATGAAGGTTGATATATCATTAAAAAATTATGTTGATAGGGCACAAATCTCAAGGCAAAATCAAGTTGAAAACTTTTAAAATCAAAATTAGGACCATCTGAGATCCGATTTTAACAAACTTATAGTTGAATTGGACGTCTCAAAATTACAAACCCAACGACACCAAATTTGATTCAATCCAAGCCCAAATGGGGCCAAATCAAAGACCCAAAATGCATTTGAAAAGTTCAAGCCATAAATTGGATGACCAAACAGCTTCCAAACATGACATGCTTATAGTTGAATCGAGCGACTCGAAGAGACGAATCCAACGAGCCCAAGATCACCAAATTTTGATGTCAATAAGACATTCAAATGTCCAATAAATGGTCTATGATCAAGGTGATCAACATCGGCTGTCTCATAAAACTATAAATAGATCTCTCATTTCTCATGTAAAAGGGGGACTGGGGGCAGGATCCAAGCAAGGAAGAAAAGGAACAAGAGAAACTAGTATTCTTGCCACCAAACTCCTCCTTGACCAATGTTGGACTTTCACCCAGCTACCGCCTATCGTCGGACTTTCGTCTGGCCACCGACTGTCTTCGTACTTCCGCTCGGCCGTCAACTAACGTGGGACTTCCACTTGACCGCAGACTAATGCCGGACTTCCGCCCGACTGCTGACTGACACTTAAATTCCTCTTGGCTACCGACTGACGCCGGACTTTCTCCAAGCCAACAACTGATGTCATATTTCCACCCGACCACTAAACGTCGCCGTGGCCTTTTCCCTAAGGAAGGGCCTCATTTGTAATTGATTGCAAACCCTAGTTGATTCATTCAAATTGAGCCGGGCCTTCTGATTTTTCCCTCTTTTTAGGGGTTTTCAAAGTAAAAACCTATGGTGTTTCTTATGAATGACACATAATCTCTTTTATCTGATTGTGAACTGGATCTTCGTACAAAATTAAGATATTAAACTTTATATTTCTCTATTGCTATGAATATTCTACGACGCAACAAAGGTTATATTAGATTGTCGATAGTCAGTCTAAAATTTATCAAATAATCATGATATGAATTTGTTAATATATTATTGTTATTGTTATTGTTATTATTATTGTTTTACCTTTTAATCAGCTATATATATATATATACAATTTTATTTTGAAAAAGAATTCTATCTACATCATGTTCGTCCTTGCTTGGATACATTTCCAGTAGCTGTTGGATTTCCCTCTTCTCCACAATCTTTCAGATTTCTGAGAAAAGCCTAGCAAATCATTTGATATTTTAGTGGTTTGTGAAAGTATGATATTTTGGAGAGATTATTCTGTGCGTACGTCGAAGACAGCTCGACATCCGGATACCAATCAAAATGAGCTACATCAGCGATACCGAGCCGTGGTACCTAGGGACAGTACCGAGCCACGGGCTTAGGTATCCGAACGGGTTCCGCTTCCGCACAAAATAATTTTTCCATATTTTGGCTCTCCATTGCCCATTGGATCTTATCTATCTCAATAGTAGTTTATTTAATAATCCTTTTGAAGTAAATAACTTCTTCTTCTAGAAGTTTCTCTATTTTCTTTCTACAGAGTTGGGAGACCTATAATTTGCTTGACCTGAGGATAAAATTAGAAGATGTTCCATATGACTAAGCATTAATATCCATCTTTTCTTAATGGACTCTTCATCGTTATCCTCTGTCATTATTTATTCTCTCTCTCTCTCTCTCTTTCCTTTTTTTGAGATTCTTATCTATTGCTTCTTCATATTAAAATAAATTAAGAAAAAAATATTAAAATATATTTTAAGATAAAAATATTAAAATTCAAAAGCAAAAAAAAAAAAAAAACCAAGAGATTATTAGATTCTCCTTTACTATATTAATTAAATATCAATACTAAAATAAATACTTCTATTTGAGGCATCTATTTTAACTATTTTAAATGCTATAGGATTAAAACATTTAAGCAAGGAAGATATTTAACATATATGTAAGCTAATCAGTCCAATAATTTAGATTTTTCTTAAGCACTTTTTAGCAAATAATTAAGAGAATTTATTACTATTTTTTCATAAAAATTAGCACTATAAATAAACTTTTAAACTTATTATGTTCCCGGCCTAGAGATGACTTTCATGCATACTAAAATATTTTATTTGGATTCCTCTAAAATTTAGGGAATCTCTTTGCATTATCTTGATAATTATCCTCTTAATAAGAGATTAAAAATGATAAATCCTTTAAAAATAAAGGTTATATCAACAAATAGCATAGTGGATAAGAACTACAACTCTGAATCTTATTTAATTTAAAAATCATTGAGAAGATAATTTCCCTCATAATATTCTTATCTAACAAAGTACAAAGCATAGGTTAAGCTTCTAACTCATCCATACAGCTAGCAATTTCAAAGAGCTTTGTGTTTCTATTTCTGTTAAATGCAAACATGATTTCTTCTAATCCTCTTCCAGCTGAATAAAAAAGTAATTAAAAGAGGATTAGTCAACATTTGAAAAAAAAATTATTTGTTTTGATCTGATTATTGATGGTTACATTTTGATTAAAGATCCTTAAACTGTTTGGTTAGGATTAGCTTACATTTGGAAGGATTTGATTTTATGAAAAAAATATATTTGATGTTGATAAGTGATGATAAGGCTTATATTATATGATTTGGGGACTAATCTTTTGATATCATTGTCATGTTATTTGATTATTATATTATTATGTGATTTTAGTTGTGAAATTAGAATCTTAAATGAGAAAAGTGGAAAGAATTTAACTTAAATTTAGGATTAGGAAAGTTAAATTGATAAATATAAATAAATTATTAGATTATATTCTAACTAAATTATTAGATATTTATAAATAAAATATATATAAAAAAAATTCTTATTTTCTATTAGATCACATGGAATTTTTGAAAATTTTTTTTGCTAGTGATTTAAAGGATGAATACAACTAAATTATTTGACCATATAGCTAAATTATATAGAACATTTATGGTATAGCAGGATAAATTTAAATAATAATAAACAATATTATTAATAAATAATATATATATTATATATATATATATATATATATATATATACATATATATATATATATTAATGAATATTTTTATTTGAAATATTGATTTTTTTTTAAATTTTAAGGTTTTACGTCCTCATAATTAATTAATTGACTTGATTAATTAGAGGATAATACTCTATTAAGAAAGATGAAAATAAGAAAAATTATAAAGGTATATTGTATAATGGAAGATAATCTTCTCTATTAGAAGATTATATGAAGTAAAGGTGAAATCTTTATATGAAATATGAGCAAAATTAAAGGTGATAAGTGATAACTTTAACTTAAATTTAAAAAAAAAACTATATTGTACTTTTTAAATAAAAAATGCTAAAAAGGACAATTCAAAGTCAATAAGTCAACCTATAAAGTAGAAAAAATAATAATAATAAGTAGATAGAGTATTTAAATATGCAATTTTTATATATTTTATATTATGATTTGATTTTAAAATTTTAAATGGATAAAATAATTCTCATAATTTAATTCTTATGAGTGGCTTATATTAATTTATTAAAGTACTCTTAATGGACCAGTCTTGTAATTTTTGGCCGTTTTATCATACAACATTCAAAAGCATTAACATATTTGTATAATTTTTTTAACATAATTTATTATTTGGAATATAATATTATTTTTCTTTATTTAATATTTATCATGTTATTCTTAATTGCTATGTTTTCATTAAATTAATTTTTTTTTTTACTTTTTTGACATATTAGCGGCTAGTGTATTGGTAATTAAAAGTAGTTAGATTACTGTGGAGCTTTAGTGCTCAGTTTTTACTAATGAAAATTTTCTATTGATAATTTCTAAAAGCTTTCTATCAATTTTTTTTTTACCTTTTGTTTTCTATATCTCTTCTTTCTTAGCACTTGTGGGATTCTCTTTTATTGTTCTTAGATAAAAGAATATTTTAACATAAAAATGACATCATATTATTATATTTTTATCGCCTCAAATTTGATTTATATATCTTCTTTGAATCATTTTAATCAATTTGACTACCACTGTATAAGAAAATTTTGGTTTATCGGTGGAATTTCTAGCGAAATTGTATCCACCGGTAAAAGTGTCGGTATAACCGGCAGATATTCCATCGGTAACTTAGTGTTGGAATTTCCAACGGATTAATCGACAGAAATTTATCGGCATGTCTGTCAGTTTTTGTAAAACCGGAAATAATTTTCTGCGGAAAATACGTTAGAAATTGCTAGCGGAATTTCTGACAGAAAATTCGCCGGCTTACTTAAACCCGATGAAATCGTCCGATGAATTTTTCGTCCAAAATCTTTCCGGCGGTTTATCCTGTAGTATATAAGAAATTAGATCCATCAACTTGGTTAAGCTCATGGAAATGAGTGCTTTGAAAATGTAACTTTTGATTATTGATTGGAGACATCATCACTACAAGAAATTCATCAATTACCGGCTGTTCTCCAACCACCAGTATTAACGGTGGTTTACTCGGTGGTGTGACCGCCGATTTTTACCGGCGGTCGAACCGGCTGTTATGTTAAATATAGCCGTCGGAAACAGCAGCGGTCCAAACACCGTCGGTTAAATCGCCGTTGTTAAAGCTTACTGGCGTAAAACAGGAGAGGAACGACCCGTCTCAGGGACATGTTCACGAACAGTAGAAAGTCCAGGCAGCGTCCAATATGGATTGGAGAGGGCGTATAGGCAGATCTGAGTAGAGCTTGGGCGAACAGAGCATAATAAGCAGAACAGAGCATCTAACTGTGGGGGTTTATGAAGCTCTCTTCATACTGGTGGATTTGTTCCTCATACGGAACATAGACGATTACTGGTAAAAGCTTTAAATTAGTTTATTAAATATATTTATGTTATTATAAATATATCTTATATTTTCAGAAACAGTTTCTTGGTTGGGAGCCAATACCGCTGGTTGAATACGAGAACTCATTAACATCAAGCTGACCATCAGTGGGTTGATGAAAAGGTTAAAAAGGCTCATGTGAGTAGAATTTTTTGGAGTTTAAGAATATAAATTTATTATAATAAAACTAATTGTCATATCAATATATTTTATGGATTTATTCTTGCATGATGATTTTGTATGAGATCGGGAAAGTCGTCAGTCCACTGGTGAGGGATCATCTTCAGGATCGACCCAAATTTCTGAGTATCATACCTGGTCAGATGTTGTTGGAGGCAGATAGAGGGGGAGGGTATATGGCTTGGGTTCACAAGGTTATGCTTATGAGGGCAGTTCATCCACCTCAGCATTTTATGATCAAAGTATTAGAGCTGAAGAAACTGTAAGCTAGAGGGTTGCAGCGCTGATGAGAGAGATAGAATAGATGAGAAATTTTCAAAATGAAATGCAGGCAGAGCTACGATCATACATAGATGAAAATCAAACGAAGAAAGAGCAAGAGACAGAGCAGCCACATGCATCTCCAGACAACAAGGATATTGAGGAGGATTAGTACTCCTTTATGTTTGATGAACTTATGATGATCTGATTGTAAACTATTTGGTTATGAACTTGTTTGGTTTAACTTATTGAACTTAGTTATGAACTTATGAACTTAATTATGAAATTATTTGGAGTCACTTATTATTTTGTTTGATTTAACTTATGAATATATTTGTGATAATTGTTGTGATTGACTATAGTGGCGTGTTGCCCAAAATTGTTGTGATTGCTGTATTTTCTGTGCAGGTTTAGAGTTTAGGGTGAAAATCCCTCAAATAGAGGGGAGGCTGCCAATTTTTCTTTCAAATGCTACATGTTTTTGGCGGCCAACCGGCGGTTTGGCCGCCGAAAACTTCGATACCGGACGGCTAATTGACGCCGTTGGAAATCTACTCCAACAGTCGGTATTTATCGGCGGTTTGCCAACGGTGTCCGGTGGTACACCGCCAGTCTAACCACCGAAAATTCCTTCGGTTTGAACCGCCAATAAGCCACCGATTTTCTTACGGGCGGTCTACATTATAATAACGTCGATTTTTATACCGGCGATTCGACGGCCGGTATGCCACTGGTAAAAAAACTGGCGGTCACCGGCGCTAAGACCGCCGGAACATAACCAGAGGTATAAACCGCCGATAAACCGTCGATGAAAGAAACCGCCGGAAAAACACCGCCGATAAAGGTTTTCAACGCAGTTTTTTCCGGAGGTTTGTAAACCGCCGACAAACCGCCGGTATTTTTCAAAACCGTCGGAAAACAAGTAGTAACCGCCGGTCCAAACTGCCGGTAATGAGTAATTTTCCTGTAGTGCATCAATAGTGGTTGATGTTGGAGAACCAATTTCAACCCTCAAATACTCTCATGGGCTAGTGCTAAATTAAGTTAGTTGATTGTGTTGATTTGAGCCAGGGACAACATATTATTTTCTAGATTAGGGAGGAAACGATCAAAATCCTATAGTGTTTGTACAAATCTAGAAGATCCTAAAAACATGGCGAAAATACTAGTGTCCTAAAACTATTGATTGTAGGTCAACTGGTCAACCTTCTTCACAAGGAAAAATTATTATGTGCGGTATTCAGATGCCTTCGGAGGTCAATTCGGACGAGCCACGTCACCCAATGCACAGTGCATTGGATGAAGTGGCCCGTCCGGATTAACCTCCGGACTCGTTCGGACATCGCACAGAATAATCTCTCCTTCACAAGACCGTCAAATACTTCTTTAATCATTTGTTGATTCCCAATTATCATATCCCAATCAAATGGACCCCCTACACTATAGCGAATCACATCAAGAAGAGGCAAAAGAGATAAGAAGTGGAACATAAGAGATAAAGAATGACTACAATTAAATTCATTTCATAACATCAAATTCATATCCCTCTATATATAAATCCCCCAAATAAAAAATCCATCTGAAATGACACATAATCTATTTATATTAAATAGAACCGCTAATAAATCAGCAAAAAAATAGTAATTATAAATGTAAGCTTTAGGTGGATAATAAAATAAGGCAAAAATTATTCATTTTTACTTAAAAATAATTTTTTTAGTGTAATTAAGATGCTATGAGTTTTTTTTTTATTGTTTATTTGGGACATTATTAAGTTATTGGATCCAATTAATACCTTATAAAGAAGGGTCTTATGCAGATATAGTATATAGACCCCTTACAATATTCCCAAATAATTTTATTAATAATATTTTAAAAATCTTACACATAGTTTCTGCAGCTTTATAATTTCATTATAAAAATAATATCCTTAAGGCGAGGCATATACTAACTATTTCCCTTATTATTGAAATAATATTTAGTTAGAATATTCTAATCAAATTTTGATCATAATAAATTTTAAAAATATTCATAAGAAAATAATATACATTTTAATTAATTATATATATATATATATATATATATTTCCACATTATTAAAGTTGATTGTAGTAGCCAACAAATCATATTCTTAGAAGTTGATAACTATTTGAACTAAACAACTATAATTTGTGATAAATGTTCTCTATATTTTTCTATAAAAAACGTGTGGAAATTAGTCAAAGAAGAATATCTATTTGAGACTATTTCTATAACAAAGTTTTATAATCAAACAGATAATCAACTTGAAATTCATTTGGCTCAGCTTTCTTACTGTTTTTTAAAGCGAATATTTAGTATAAAAAATTCTAGTTCTAAAAATTTTATACTTAAAAACAGTTTTAAAAAGTAATAAGATCTCAAACAAAACAAAAGATATAAGCAGCTCGATCTAAATTGAAATCCAGAATAGAAGAGATGCTGCAATTTCTGTTGAATGGAAGGAATGTAAATGTATCTACAAATAAGCAGAAGAAATTAGAAACAAAAACATTTGATTTCCTGTTATCTACACACTATGAAGCTGTGTCAGTATTAAAGAATATGAAACAGATGGCCATATCTGTGCTTTCTTCTTTGCTGTCCTAAATTCTCATTTAACTCTATTTTTGAAATCTTATGGCTGTAATCTTTCTTTATTCTCAGCTTAAGCCAACTCCCAGAGTAGATCTTCTCTAAATTTTCCATGTCAGAGAACCTTCAAATGAAGCTTGAAGAAAAGGTCTTTTTGATGGTAGTGAGGAAGGGGCCACTAGACCTTCAAGCAATTTAATGACTTCAACTGTGTCATCAAGGTAGTACTTTGCCTTGCTTGGTTTGTTCCCAACTGTGCATGCAAACACTTCAGAAATCACAGGCAAGGAAGGATTTTTAGGAGAATCCATGATGGTTTCAAACATGTCTTCATCGGATCGATCATCGCCGATGCAAAGCACAAAGTCTGGTGGTTTTCCTCTACTCGACATGATTGAGATGAGATTCCTTGCAACTATCCCCTTACTTACTCCCTGCAAATTGTACAGTGCATGAACATCAGTGATGCGTAATGGAGTTTTGATAAATGAAAACAAAAAAGTTTCAGAATGTAGAGGTAGAAACATACCTGAGGCTTCACTTCTACAATGTGTTGGCCTCTCTTAACAACCACAGGCTCATTAGCAAGCACATTCTCAAGGTGGTCTAAGAGTTCTTTTGCTTGACAAGACCCAAAATCCGGATCGGCGTCCTGATGATGCCACACAAGAGCACTTTCCTTCTGCTCAATGTATGAACCATCAGTTGTTTCTGTGTAAAGCTTCATCACTGGCTCAGCAATCCTTTTCCATTCAAACTCAGTAGCTAATTGACAGGATTCCCATGGCGAATCTCTGTTCCACCTAAGTAAAAAAGACCAGAATTCAAGGATGATGAAGAATTAGATAGAATGAAATGCAAATTTGTAAGAGATTTTTCATTTCTATGTAGCAGAAAAGAAAAGAAATGGAGTATCCAGAAACAAGAAGAGTGAATCAGACACAAATTTTTAACTTATGTGATCCAGTTGATAGATTCCATTGTTTTTTCATGACTGAAGATGTTGGCAATTTGGATTAAAAAAACATAAAGAATCCAAAGTATATAGCTACCGTTAAAATAGAATATACTTATCCTCTACATGTTCCTTGCTCAGCATCAGGATATATAAGACACTCCTGCTCTTATTCTCCATAATAATCCAGAAGGCAACACTTGTTAAACCATGAAACCTGGTTTGAAGAAGTCTCATGTATTATGAAATATTGGCCTTATTAACTGATATCTTCCCAGAAATATATGATTACCAAACTATTGTTGATTACTTGGGCTTCTTTTGGGACGGCTTTTTTACTATTTTCTAAAACAATTTTTGGTACAAAAATTTTTTGAACCAGAAATTTTCGTACTAAAAACCTATTGTAGAAAGCATTAAGAAAGCTCTCCAAAGGAAGCCTTAATCTACTAGAGTTTGATCGTAAATTGAAGCATGCAAAATCTTAAATATTTAGACAAAAAAAACCAAGAAAAATTAGGATCAAGATAATCGATTACCCGTTGAATTTGCCTTTAGATGAGTGCGCCGCTAATCTATCAACTATTGTATTGCATTCATCTCAAAACAAATCATTGTATGTCAGCAAAATAGAATCATAGCATATGCTTGCAAACAATGCAACAAGGCATAGAAGGAATAATAAAAACCAAATTATTATTATTATTGTTTATAATTCATCTCAATTAATGGCAATAGTTGACCCAGCTAATAGAGATATGTAACATTCCTTAACAAGTTAAGAATTCAGAGACCAAGAAAATGAAATAACAAATGGTTAGAATAACAAAGAAGAAGCCATTTATTACCTTGTAAAGTATCCATGCTCAGCAGAGATCCCTAACTTCTCACAAGCTTCAAACCACTTGCTTAATGAATCTTTCCCTCTGCCACTAACCAAAAAAACAACATTTTTCTCATCTGAACACAAATCATTCAGAATCTCTATAACCTCCTTACTTGGAGTCTTAACAATAGAGCTATTTGGCATCATAGTCCCATCATAGTCCAACAATATTAGCCTACTGGTTGTCCTCCTATAAGCAGAAACTATATGCTCCACTGAAAGCTTCCTGAAGTTAGGCCCCAATGCAACAACCCTGAAGTTCAATCCAAATCCAATTCCCCAGCACCTTTTCATGAAATGATCCTTACAAGACCTCTGCAAATCCTGATCAAAAGACCTTGCCCAGTAGGAAATATCATGGGAACTCACATATTTGTAGTGCTTCTCATGTCTCAGTTGCTTCTCAGCTTCAGGCATGGAGATTGCCAAGTTCATTGCCTCCGCCATCGAATCGATATTCCAAGGGTTAACTCTGATTGCTCCACTTAAGGATGGAGAACACCCAATGAATTCAGATACTACAATCATACTCTTCTTGGGCATATCCTCAAATGCCTTGCTGCCCTGACGACAAACTGTGTATTCATAAGGAACCAGATTCATTCCATCTCTAACAGGATTGACGACGCAGCATTCGGCAACAGCATAATAAGCAATCTTCTCATAGGTTTGAAGAGACCCGCCATCAAGCAACAGAATGGGGGAGTATCCAGGAGATCCAAATTTCTCGTTGATTCTTTTCACGATTGAATGGGCTTCTTCCTGCATCTCCTGAATGTCCTTACCTTGGCTCCTAGCTGGGTTGGCAATCTGTATCAGCACGGCTTGGCCACGGAGCTTCGGATGCTCCTTTAGTAGTTGCTCCATTGCCAGAAATTTCAAGCTGATGCCTTTGAATATGTCCATATCATCACGCCCAAGAAGTAAGATCTTATCTTTGAATGTGGTCATCAAATCTTGGATCTTGGATTTGGTTTCGGTCGAGTTGATCGTCGCTTGGAGCTGTCCCATGTGGACGCCAACGGGGAGGATTTTGACTGTGACGGTTCGACCGTAATAGTCCAACATAATGTATCCACGCTTGGACTCGTAGTCGATGCCGAGGAGACGAGAGCAGCAGGAGAGGAAATGGCGGGCGTAATCGAAGGTATGGAAACCGAGGAGGTCAGCGTTGAGGAGAGCCCTAAGGAGCTCTTCTCGAACTGGTAACGTGCGAAAGATTTCGGAGGAGGGGAAAGGGGAATGGAGGAAAAATCCGAGCTTTATGCGGGGGAAGCGTTTGCGGAGGAAGGTGGGGAGGGCAAGAAGGTGGTAGTCATGGGCCCAGACAAAGTCGTCGTCAGAAGAGAGGATTTCTGTGATTCTGTCAGCGAATAGCTTGTTGGCGGAGAGATAGGCGAGCCAGAGGCGGCGGTCAAAGCGAAGCCCGGCGAGAGAGGCAGTGGACAAGGGGAGCAGGTAGTGGAGAAGAGGCCAAAGATAGCGTTTGCAGAAGCCGTGATAGAATCGTTGGTGGAGATCAGGGGGGAGGAAGACGGGGACGCAATTGAATTCCTCGGAAAGGAGTTGAGAGACGGAATCGTGATCCGATGGGTCGATGTCGGCGCGGAGGGTGCCGACGTGGATGATCGAGGCCGCGGACGGGAGGCCGGAACGGAGGTGAAAGGCGAGGGCGTCGGTGTCCCAAGAGAAGGACCACTGGGCGGAGGAGGGGTGGCGGTGGGCGCGGATGGGGAGATGGTTGGTTACGATGATTCGGCGCTGGGTTGGAGAGTAAGGGGCGATGGGATTGGCGGTCGAGGGGTCGGCTTCGAAGTCGGAGAGGACGCCTGGTACCGTCAAGATGCGGGGGAGGCGAGGAGATTGCTGCGGCGGCGGAGAAACAAGAGAAAGGAGATCGGCGTGTGAACGCGACGGCATCTCTGTAACGTCGACGACGGTGGTGGCGAGAATGGGGAAGGGAAGCGAGGAGATAAATGATGGGGTGATGCGGTTTCTACGCCGTTATAAGCTGGGTTTGGGGGACGTCGTGGAGAGACTGGAAGGTAAGCTTACCGATGGCGGAGGACGGGAAGGAAAATGGGTTCATGAGTTATCATGAACATCACGTGGCATTTTAGTTGGATGGTAATTAAGATAATTATCAATTTTAACTATCAACCACAAAGATTTGGAATTCAAATCTAATATATTATCTCTAAACCCTAAAATGTTAAAAAAAAAAATCCCACAAAAATTACACCAAAATATTCTTACATTAAAATTTTAAGGGATTTACATTCATACCTACTTTATTTCATACTATTTATATATCTAACATTAAAAATTAAAAAAAAAAAAACATTAAAAATTTTAATATTACATTATCAGCACTCATATAAAATTTTAATATCAAATATATCACTCATGTATTTCATTCTTATCATCCATATCACCCTATAAACTTTAATATTTCAATCCATGCATCCATATTTATTTTATGGATGATATGGATGTAATATTAAAATTTTAGGTGTCATATATGTAAAAAACATGAAATAAAATGGTATGTATGCAATAAAAATTATCTATTACTCTTCTTTATCTCCATATTTTGGTAATCAAATGCACAGTGTAAAGTCATTGTTGGCTTCACTTTCTTGACTTATATTAATATTGTTATAATGTTTCCTTTTCTATATAAATCATAGTCATATCACTATAATAAATAGCAATATTCTTATAAGAACATAGTACTAATATTTTAAGGTGAAAAATCATATATAGCTTTTAAGTCATCACTTCAATACATCTCTTTACAAAAAATAAAAAGAAATATCTTACATTAAAAGGCTTGAGGGCAATTAGTTCAAATCCTTCAAATATCAAACATAAAATATGATTAATAATTAATTTTGATTTAAGCTTTTGAAATTTAATTTTGAAAATGAGCTCAAATATTTTTTATTTCTTCTGAAATTAATTTTCTTTTTTATTAACATTACATATTATAATAATTAAAGTATTTACTATTTAGATAAATAAAATCAAATTAATTCAAATAAATAGAAAGTAGACCTTACATAATAAGAAAATGAATTAATAGAGTTAGTTCAACTGAATTTAGAGTCTCTTTGGGATAATTTTCTTGTTGATTTATTTTCAGATAATAACAATAATTTTATTTGATTATTAATTATTTATTATTTATAAAAATTGTAATAAAATTACTTTATATGATTATAATAAAATTATTTTTCTATTGTAATTCCAGAATCAACTTTACAAAATTATTTTTTCACTTTTCTCAAAACCCAAAAAAATCCTTAATAAATTAATTTTATTATTATTATTATTATTTGGAAATTTTCCTTAATTAAAACTAGTAAAAAATAATGCGAGAAAGAGAATCCAGTGAGGAATCTAAGAGACATGTGGGGTCCACCTTTGACATTCACGCGTCTTCCTTGGTGGCTGGATCGTTATCCGCAACTTCCTCCGTCGATAGCCCAATTTCATAGGCTCTGCGGGTCCCACTTTATCCATTCGGTGAGTTGTGCTGCCCGGGTTTTTAACTTTGCCGTTAACGTGTTCCCCACGTAAGTTTTTACTTTTCTTCTTCTTCTTCTTCTGTTATTAATATAAGATTTTTATATTACCGACTTTTGGTGACGTCCGTGCCTTTTGATTATAAATACAAAAATTAATTATTTAATTATGTAAAAATATTAATGTTAATTTTTAAGAAAAAAATAATAAAGTCAACTATGATCATGAGAAGCTAACAATGTTAGGTTGATATGCAATTTAAAATAAATTTGAATGAATAAAAATTGTTATATTTTAAAGCATTTAATATTTAGATTTTTTTTTTTACTTCAAATATTGAAGAAATTATTACGTTCGAGGAGTTCGAACTAGCTTCCATCCGAACTTCAATCATAATCGGCCATGTCACATATACACTGCGTACAATTTGTACATGATATGTTCTAATTGGAGTCCGTATGGAAGCTACGTCCCGACTCCTAATAATTTCTCAGAATATGGGCTATTGTAGTGGAATTTTGAGCCGTCAACCGCGAGGCAGTGGCCGTGACTTTCATATTTTGACCATTGTTTTAGATTTTTATTAAAAATCCTAATTATAAGATGAAATAATAAGCCTATATACTTCTCGCATTTCATGAAGTTCAATTATAAAATTGAAATTATTATGACAACTAATAATAACAAAGCTAACCACTACAAGAAAATAGTCAATTACCTGCGGATTTTTTCGGCGAATTTGGAAGTTTCCAACATAAAATTTTCCGCTAGCAAAACCCCCTGTAGGATTTTTTTTTAGAAATTATTAAAATCCACCGGAAATACTTATTCGAAAATCCGGCGGAAAATTTTCTGCCGATAATAGACGATTTTCCTAAAGTGAACCAGATCGCACCGTTCTCATTAAATGAAATTATTCTCTTCATGGAATCCTTTGCGCCTAACCAAATAGAATTATTATTATTTTGGCTAAATTGATAAATAAATAATGAATATTTTTGAAATATGTTTGTTGCGTGCTAGAATATACGCGGCGGTAGAGTTTTTAAATTTGCGTCTAAGCGTTGTACGAGTTTTCAGTACACAAACAGAAAAGAGAAATGAACACCAAGGTTTTTATGTGGAAAACCCCAAAAAGGGAAAAAACCACTGGGCCTCGCCCAGTCGTAAAGTTCCACTAATATTTGTTTGAAGTACAAAGGTTGATCAGTCTAACAATTCAAGACGATCGGTTTACAATCAACTTCTCACAAAGTTACAAAGTTCTGCAAACTCCCAGCGTTTCCCGAAAATCCGGCAGAGTTCCGGCGTCTTCACGCGACGGGAAGAGCTCCGGTGGTGGTCGTGGAGGAGAGTATTCTCCCTTTCCTCTTTTAATTTCTTCTTCTTTCCTTCTTCTTCTCTCTCTTCACTTGAGTTCTTTTGTGTAGAATGAGAGCTCTATTTATAGTTTTTCTGGAGTGACAAAGTCTGTAAATAGGTGTGAGATCAGGGGCGAATTGGGAGTGGTTTGAATGAATGGCCAATATTGAATCCTACGATTATACACCGTTCGTTGGACATTTGAAGGCCTTAATGATGTCAGAATTTGGCGATCTTGGACTGGACTCGTTGGATTCGCCTTGTCGAGCTGCTCGATTCGAGTATAAGCTCGTTAAAATCAGAGACCGTTTAGTAACTCAAATTGCGGTTTGAACCTTCCAACAGCGCTTCGGGTCCTTGATTCTAACTCATTTGGGCTCGGATTTGGTCGAATTTGGTGTCGTTGGGTTCGTATTTCCAAGACGCTTAGTTTGTCTGTAAGCTCGCTGAAATCGGAGTTCAGATGCTCTCGAATTTAATTTTTGAAGTTTCCGAACTGATTTTGCCTCGAGATTCGTGCCCAATCAAGATAATTTTTCGATGACATCAATTTTGTCAATCTAATTATTGAAACTATGATCTATCACCTTCGATACATTTCTTCATTATTTTGTTTTAAAAGTCTGATTAATCCACTTTTGATTATTCTCTAATTGTTTATTTATATCAATTCTCGAACTTAATCTTTTCTATTTAAGGATAAATCTCTCAGTCAATCGGTCTAATGACGGACGACAGCGAAGACTAATCCACTTTCAATTCTTTCGGAAAGTTTAAGAGAATATTCCCGACTTGTTAATTGGTACAAGTAATTTACTATAATTAGAAAGAAAATTATAATTAGGCTTTTAATCTGCTTTTCTAATTCTATTATAAATTTATAATGCGTGCGGTGTTTGAAGCCACCGAGCATTTGCTGAAATCAAATCTCAGCCGTTCATTTGAGTCTACATCAAATACTTTTCTATGTAAGAGACCAAAACATAATGCAAATTTTCTTTGTGGGGCCGTTGTCCTTTGAAAATTCATATTGCAAAAGTTATTCTATATTTATATATATATTTTTTTTCTTTTTTTCTTTTTATCTTTAATGAAATAAATATTTTTTAAAATATTCAAAATAAATTTAGATATTTTATTTTTTTTAAGGTCTGTTATTATTGTTGTGGACCACTGATCATCGTTATTATCGACCATCATTATTATTGATTATCAACCATATACCTAATATGTAATAAATAAATAAATAAATAATACTTGTTAGGATATACATGTCTTTATTTTATACTAAATTACTACAAATAAAAGAAAATTATATATATATATATATATATATATATATATTCTATCAAAGACATAAAATTTCCATCAAAGTCATAAACTAAAAGACTAATGACCTAATATTAGATAAAGATAAAGAGAATTTTTTTTTTTGAGTTGATTGCTTGCATATTATATCATTAATTCTTAAAGTAATTTTAAATTCATCATGATTATTTTTTTATCAGAATATTGTGATATTAAAATTTTCCAAAAAATTAAGAAATATTTTGTATTGGAAATCTATAAGTTATGGTTTTATATTAATTTAAAAAAGGTATTTATATTACCCTCAAAGATTTAAATTACATAATAAGAAAATTAATTTTTTAAAGAATTATATTTTGATATAATTGAGAGACTATAACTTTATATAAAAATTTATGTTACCTCCATCGGATATTAAGTCATGGATAAAGCATATAAATTTTTATTATATAAATAATATATATATTTTTTAATTCTTAATGTTAGGGACCCAGCCCTAATCTCTCTGTGACCCCACCACTTATGCTAATTAAAAATAATACAAATAAATTTGTCTACAAACAAACCAATTTTCTTAACATCAAATTTAAAGGAATTTTACTTAAAAAAATTTTCTAATTTGGGCCTAATAATTTCATGATGTGATTGCTCATAAAAACCAAAAGAGAAATCTCCTAATAGAAGAAGTAAAGAGCCAATAGAATTCCTCCATGGATAATTTAATAGACAAATCACAATTATGATGTGAATGCATTAAATCTTGCCCTTTAAATGAACATGAAGAATTTAATCAAATTTTAATTAAAATAATCTAATAAAAAAAACCCACAAAATTAAGGCCACTTTTTAATTAGAATAGAAAAAAGAAGCATCACCTCAAATAGTGACTAATTTAAAAATAATAAGGTTTTCAAATACAATTTCAATCTATTCATGAAATTTTATGTTTCGATGGCTTCAACAATTTCGTCATTCAATTTTAAAGAACCATTTTATTATAATATTGAATGATTCAGATTAACAATCATGTGTTGCTTTCTCTCAGTCTCAACAATATCACATTGATATAAAGATGTGCACCGAATAATCGCTCACGAGATCGACTTCATCAACTTAATCAATGGGCTAATGCCTTAGCATGTTTATCGAGCTTATATATGTAACACGTGTCGACCGGCAACCAATATGATCGGAATCGAAACCTTATCATTTTGATTATATAAGAATTTTTTGCCTAATTTCAATCAGACCATTGATGAGTGAAAATCAACAATATACATTTTATATAAAAGAAGCTTTGAAGTATTTAAAAATTGAAGCCTAATCTGAAGAAATTCACTACTAAGTTTGGTTCACATCAAAGTCTCATTCATATTATGATTTGATACTTAGCTTCCAAATTTTAATGATCAGTTAGTTAGATGTAGACCTCATTTCACTGAGTAATCATACCTAATTGATCATAAAAACAATAAAAAAAATTAAATTTAAGAAAATAATAAAAGTTCATCATCAAATAGGAAATTAAAAAACAAAAAACACTAAAACTACAATAATTGAGGTTGCCCATTAATATAAGAAATAAAAATTCCATCCTACAAGTTCCCAAAGGTAGCAGCAGAAGGGTAGACTAGTAAATAAATGAAAAAAATAAAAGTAATTAAAATGGAAAATAAATAATTTACATATATATTTAAATAAATATAATGCAATGTGTAAGACAGATTGGAAAAAAGTATTATATTCTTAAGATATCATGAAAAAAGTACTTAAATTTAGTTAAACAAATCTCAAACCAATTAGATTTGCTTTAAAATTAGTGCAATCATAAATAATCACTCAAAATTTATATTCCAAAAATCTAACTATTTGGAAACTCGGTTACCCAAAATTTTCATTAAAAGTGTTAATCCTCCCATAATATAAGCTTCATTATGATTATATATTATATATGCCAATATATTCAGACACATACAAAACAATATAAAAAAGTTTATAAAAGGTATTATATCCCAAATTACAAAAGTTCAAAGTTTCAACTGTGTTAATTCAAACTCCAGTAAAAACAAACAAGCAAATTTCCACAAAGCACAATGAAGTGCAAAACCCAAAGGAATTCAAAGATTAAAAGCATAATAACATAGCAGAATTGCAAAGAGTTATATAAGAATTAAGTAACTAAACAAGGATTAGCGCCGAGCATTAGAAATGCTGAAGGAACTGACCTTCATGGGAGTAGCCACAACCAGCGGAGCATCTGGAGAGTCAGTACCAGCAAACTTCTCGTGCATAAAACGGCTATCAACAATGGATTCATCCTTGGGAACAATACGGTAGCAATAGCAACTCTTCAGCCCTTCCTGGTTGCGGTAGCATTCATGGTTGCTTTTCTTCACCTGGAGGAAGTTCCAGATTACACTGAATTTGCCTACAGTTGCAACAAGATGCCTCTCCTGCTTGCCATTCTCAGTCACCTGCACACAGTCATGGAAAGCATTTCTCATTGTAAAGCTTCCAAATCATGAATCAACACTTCAGATAAGAAACAGGAAATTGAAAGAATAGTTTCTGCTACACAATTAAGTAAACACCAAGGGATTTTAAATATGGTAATTCATACAATGGCCATTAAGGTTAGGTAACAAGCTTCAGAAAGTTACAGATCGATTCCTAAAACTGTTAACCTTCAAAAGTATCAGACTGGCCCATGGACTGGAATCTATCGAGCTAGTAGAAATACATAACACCAAGATTAAAATCTAAATAATCTATAATGACAAAAAAAAAAAAAAGATTAACAAATGAAACTATTGAGCTTGTAGAAATGCATAACACCAAGCTAAAGTGCAATACATTGAAGCTTAAACTTCCATAAAGAAAGATGGTCACAAATATTCTCAATGGAATACTTACTGAAAATATAAGCAATAATTTTTTTTTTATTTAAATAAGTAAAATTTTGTTTATTTATCCCATATTCAAATTGTAAAATTAGAATCATCATCAACCAACTAGCATTCTGTTAAACGTCATCGCCATCTCTCACTTCATTTTTTTAAATTAGGTTCATCAACACAACCGCTATGCTCATCCTCATAGCATCTTCTAAACATGGCAAAATAGTGTGCTATTCGCTATAGCACATTTAAAGCACAAATAGTGCACGCTACTTTAATCTCTGCACGTCACCAAAATAATGGCATATGAGGCATATCTTGCTACATTATGAACTATAGTGAGAGCAATTTTATGCTATTGATTAGCACGGACACAAAGTTTATAATATATTATAACTATTTATAATAATTGAAAGGACATATAGCTCATTCGATATTATACTGCTAGTATTAGGATAAAATATACAATGCAACTTCTCATCAAAATGTTATACACTAATAATCTAAAGATGGACTATCATTTTTTATAAGTAAAAGAAATTATAGAAATTATTTTAGGAGTAAATTGTCGACTTAAGGTACAAAATTTCTGAAATTAAAGATCATCTTGGTGTGGTGTGTCTAGAAGGGCATGCCTAGAGAACTGATTAATAATATCAATTGTGATCTAAAAGTCATAGGATCCAGTCATGGAAGCCACATCTCTAAAATGAAAGAGAGATTGGAAGCGCACATCAAATCCTCCCCAAATACTTCATGCACTACCAATACTTAGTCCTCTTCTACAACCCTAATAACTAGAAGCACATGAACTCAAAATAAGTAAAGCTTTTCAAATTGAGTAGCCACATAAAAGAAATGAATTTCTAGATGTTCTTAACCATTATAAATGACCTATGTGGAAATTACTATAGCATCATCAACATTAACATCTTAATTCAAGTATTATGGGTCAAATTTGTCTTCGAGGCCCCTCTTTGCTATATGCTATTGTGAGTGCCTCAAACTAAGTTCCATCAACATTCCTAGGGTTCCCTTTAGAAAATATTTATGGAGCTCCATACTGAATCTCCTTAATATGCATTGCCTTCACCTGTCCTCTTCAAATACCTCCCTAATGATAATGATCCCAACCATTGACACCATCCATCTAGCATTCCGAAGATGGATTTGGAAGATGCAATAATACCCTCCAAAAACAGAAAGGCCATGGAAATTAACCGTAGAGGCTTCAAAACTATAAATCAAACTCTCACAAGCAAGACTGAAGATGAACAAGTACTTTATGCGCTAGGAAACTTGAGTGGATCAACATGATTAACCATGGTCGGGATAATCAAGTCTAGATTAAGTGAGCCATCTTAAAACAACTAAACAAGGAGACTCTTCAACATGTTTAAGCCAAATTTGCAAGAAATAATGGCTTGGTGTAGCTTGCATGGATTGTATGGAAGTACAAAAAGCTACATTAAAGGGCTACACAAGTAATAATAATTATCAAGCAAATGTATCCTACTCCTTCCCACCTTTTCTCTCTCTCTCTCTTTTATACCTGGCCAGTGGTTGGGATATGAGACAACGATAAGAGGTTATTTTATTAACTTGACTTCAACCATTTTCCACTTATCTTGCTTGTAATTAGGAGTAAGGATTTCAATAAATTATTATTATGAAGAGTCAATAAACAAACCCTTCATTACAATTATTTTTCATGCATTTGAAACAATAAAACTCTAATTCAATCCCACACACTCTCCCCAACCTAGCATTGGCACCCACAATCCTCTCTTACTTTGTTAAGCAATTCTCTCTCTTTCTCTCTCCTCTCTCTCACTCTACCCCTCTCCTCACTCCATGTACTCAAGAAAATCAAGAGTCCATCAAAAGCTAAGCAAAAAGAATCCATTCAATAAATAAAGAGGATAATCAAATTCATTTCCACTTGCAAGTATAATCACTAGTTCTATCTTTCTAGTTTTCAGCAATCATAAATCCTTTTTTATAGTTCTTTAAATCACTCTCCCTCTATTTCTATAAATTTGACTGACCTAATCAAAGAAGCAAAATTCCATAGCTTGATTTTTTTAAGATGAGGGAACCCCACATCCACATCTATACAAGCCTAACTTTTGCATAGCTCTACCAAAATATTTATATTTGCAAGAGTGATACAGCAACAGAAGAAAACTCATAGTTCAACAAAAAAAAAAAGGATTTCTCTTGAGCAAATAAACGAATTAGGATTTGGTCTCCATACTTGAATTAAGAGATAAGGGCAAGGAGAGACTACCTTGAATTTAAACATTTTTTAGTTTTCTTGTTTGTAATTAAGAGTTAGGATTTAAAAAGAAAAACTAATATCATACAAATAGGTTCTCCATCATAGTTAATTTTCATGCACTTGAAGCAATAAAGCTATAATTCCCTCCTGACCTTAAGTTGGAGAGCAAGATATTGGTTGGGAAAGAGAGAGGGTGGGAAATGAGAACTTTATTGATTCAAGTGCATGAAAAAAAAAAATACAATAGATATTCAATTTAAATGATTACAATGAATTTAAATACCAGCTTCTACTTACAAAAAAAAGGACAAAAGCATAACAAAAACCAAGCTAATATCTTCTTATCACTCATCACTCCTTAACCCCTATCACATGGAATATGTATGCAAAAAGAGAGACAAGGTGATGAAGAGCACGATATGCTAGCTAAATTTAGTATTGGTACCAATTTATGTGACCCTTTAGTGTAACTTGGCAAGCTCCCATGACAGTTAAACCTAGCTATTCTCCTTGTGAGTTTAATTTATGTTAGTTAAAATATATTAGACAATCCATGAATTAGTTGAACTCTCCTCACAAGAGAAAAGGTGACAAGGGGCAATATATGCTTGCTAAATTTATTATTGGTATGAATTTGTGCGATCCTTCAGTGTAGCTTTGCAATCTCCAATAACAAATAAATGCAGCTATTCTCTTTGCAAGCTTAGTTCATATTAGTTAAAGCCTCGTAGACAATCGATGAATTAACTGAACCACTATCCACACAAGAGAAAAGGTGACAAGAAGCAAGATATGCTTGCTAAATTTATTATTGGTACCAATTTGTGTGATCCTTTAGTGTATCTTGGCAAGCTCCCATGACAGGTAAACCTATCTATTCTCCTTGCAAGCTTAATTTATGTTAGTTAAAGTATAGCAGACAATCGCTGAATTAACTAAAACAAAACCCCACCCACGCACACTTTGATCCCTCCGTCTAAGCTATATAAGACTAACTCCCTCTTACCCCTCATTCTAGTAAATTCTCTCTTCTCACTCTATGTTACCCAAAAAGACAAGGGAAGAAGAGACATTTCTAATTTAAGGTATAATATTTATCATATCCTTCTAGCTCCATCAATGCTAATGCCTTTTAAATTTTGCTAAAGCAACTCTCTCTTTTCCCTTCACTTCATCAACTCCTTCAAAGGAGCCAAATGCCTTAACTAGGTTCTTTCTAAGACATTGTAAACCCTAAGTAAATATCTAAATAAGCCTACATATAACATTTGACATTAAACTCAACCAAAAGATTGAATCTTTAACATGAATCTAACTTTGTTGAAATTAGAACTCTTGGACTTAGATTGATTTTGTTAAAAGGTGTTTCAATCACTAATTCTAACTCAACAAGTCATGAAGAGTTACCAAGTCGAACACAACAAGTCATGAAGAGGGCAGTGAGAATGCCAAGATGGGTTGAACGACTCACCAAAATGGAGAGGCCAACAAAGAAGCACATAGGCCAACAACAATAACTAAACCTTTGCTTTTACTGAAATCACAAAAAGTAAATGCTTAGATGTATTCAAATAAGTTTAAAAACATTTTGATGTGAAACGTACATGCGAAGATGAGTTTCATAATGAATTTGCACGCTTAATTTTAGATAGAACAAATAATTATATCTTTACAATGATTTGAACGACGATATAAAACATTAAGATCGGAAAAACAAGCTTACGGTTGAATCACTCGCGTAAGAGTTAAGATCAAATAACAATCAAGTCAATCTAACATTGCGTACATGAATGGTTTTTACACAAATATCCCTAGACTAACAATGAGATTAATAACTAGAAGTGTCCACTCACTCAACTCTCTAATTCACTATGCTTTAGCGAAGAAGCGTCAACTTGATCGCATGAATTTACTAGGCCACAATTGAGAAGCGTTATGAAAATAAAAGAGTCGGGGAAAGAGTTTACCCAAAGACGAGAGATTACGAAGCTTCTAGTTTGATCACCAAGGCACTGGATGACGAGTAATCTGCAATATCAAGGCTTGGACATGGTTTGGGGAAGAAGTGGGCAGCAATACAAGGTCTGGGAAACCTTCTGGACGTCAATCGGAGACCCTCTGAACAGCAAGACAGCTGTAGGAACTCTGCTCGGATGGCTGGACAACAACTACAGATGTTTGGGTGGTCACTAGGAAAGCTTGGCCAGCAATTTTGACCCTTGGAAAAACTTCGGACAGCAGCCTTTGAGGTTAGAAACGCCTTGGACAGCACGTGAGGGAGTTTGGTCAGCCAACAGGAGCAGGTTCTGGCAACACTATGGCTGGTTGGAGACTTCCCGGACAGCAATTTCCACTTGGAAAATTGCTGGACAGCAATTTACTGCAGCTGTTAGGAGTTAGGTTTTGAATTTGAATTCCCAACTCATGTGATCAATGCCATAAAGTGGCATTTACTGGACTTAATCCCAAGCAAGGCCGGTGGCTTAGAGAGGGGAGAGGATTAATAAAAAAAAAAAAAACTGAAGTTTTAATTTCAGTTTTGATTAGGTTGGGGAGGAATTGACTTGAAATTTGAATTTCAATTCAAAGAGAGTTAAGGCATTTATTAGGGAGTTAATGGAGGAGCTAAGGAGGAGGAGGCCGGCGGTTTCAAGAGAGGAAGGGGAGGAGTTTCAAGATAAATCCTGAAATAAATTTCAGGATTTGAAATTTGGGAGGGAGTTTTATTTGAAATTACATTTTAATTTGATGTCAATTGGAATTTCAAATGTTTGCTTATTAAGTACACCCATAAAAGGAAACTTTCCTTTTATTGAAATCCGAATTTACTAAAGATTTTTATTTAAAATCTGTTACTTAATTGTGTGGGCCCCTTGTTTCTTAATTACCTCCCTAATGGCCACCTAAGCACCGCCTAATATTTCAGTTACTTTTTTTCTCCCGCTTAGCAAGCTTTTAATTTCAAAATCTGATTTGAAATTACTAAGCAATCTTTATTACCTAAGCATCCTGACGTGATTTGAGAACCTGTTTTCTTTTTCTGTTTCTCACACAAGG
Source organism: Dendrobium catenatum (assembly GCF_001605985.2). NCBI lineage: Eukaryota > Viridiplantae > Streptophyta > Magnoliopsida > Asparagales > Orchidaceae > Dendrobium > Dendrobium catenatum. The sequence continues at coordinate 261,041 of NW_021340136.1, forward strand.
CAGCAACCACTTCACCCATCTTTCCCCCAATCAAAAATCCCACACCTCTTTCAAACCCACGGCCAAAGCCTCTCCCCTCTCCAAGCCGCCACCCCTATCTCCCCCCAATACCCTCCCTTGACCGCCCCCTTAATCCTCCTTGATTTAATTTGGAATTTTGTCCAAAAGATCTCTTCAACGTGGCCAAGCTGCAGCTATCCAAGGAGAAAAACTGCTGTCCAGAAACATCAGATTGCTGTCCAAGGAGTCCAGATCAAGTTGGATGGCTGTCCTCCAACCCGAAGTTGCCAAACTGCTGTCCACAGACAGCTAGGAGTTGTGTGCTGCTACCCGCCATCTTGCAAGCATCCAAACCTTCGCATCAGAGCTCTGTCTTGCCTTTCCATTGGATTCCAGACTATGATTGTTGGCTGTCTTCCACCCAAAAAAAAAAAAAACAGCCAGAATATTGTATCATTGGACGACCGTCATACTCCACTCCGGCCACCTATCCAAGAACGACGATCTTATGCTCCTCCTTCCTCGGAATGACCTCGGTTCTAATGTAGAGATTCTCCTTCCGCTAAAGCCTAGATCAGTTGAGCGTATGGGCTCCAAAGGTGAAAATTCTCTTTATTAAATTGTGGAATCTTGTTTATCGTCGTAGCTTTACAATTATTCTTTGTGTTTCTTGAATTGTTTGGTTGATTGATCTTGCTCTACTTTTCCTAACCAAGTTAAAAACCACGAATTCCAATGATCAATCTTTTGCTATAAGTGATAATTTTATTTTGGGATTATTTGTTTAAATTGCTCTCGTTAATTTCTTAAAGTAACTCCATCGCATGTACGTCAAAAGACTCATAAAACATAAAATAAAATATATCAAATACAATCATAATCAAAAGTAGATCGTGGCCGTAGATCATGGATCTTCTGATGTCCTCATCACATTTTATAGGTAATCTTAGCTAGCTTCACCTAGGTCATTTTCAGATGAACGAGTTGTTACTAAATCCCATTAAAAAGTTGAACCCAAAAATTCTTGTAAAGATGGTGAAATAATAAGTTTCATATTCATAAGCCACTCAAAGTTAGACCAAAAATGCCTCAAAGCACTGTGATATAAAATAAAACTATTTTTACTATGATTGGACATGACAGACATCAAAGCTTTAGAGATAACAAGAAAACCATAAAAGATTTCCAATACTCTACCTTTATTAACAAGCTTAATATTGATGACCTTACAGTTGCACGCTAGCAATGAACGGAGTCCAGGATTTGATCAAAGAACAAAACAAAGGATTTGCCGATCTCATGTTTTCAAGTACTTTAAAGGTAAAGATGTACTCTAACTGGAAACTAAAGCCAACAAACTACATATAGACACTTCTTTTGTAACACATCTTTCCAATAATGAAAGTAGCACGTAACCTTCTCTTTCGCTATTAGTCATAGGTTCAAGCACTTTTCTATGATCAGCTTATTCCATATTGATTTTAAACCTATCTTACAACTTGGAACCCCAAATTATAATTTCAAATTTTGTGCCTTACAAGTTTTTTGTATCACGAAACCGACCAACAAATTTATGATGTGATTATTTCAAGTGTATTACTAGTCAAATTTAAAGTTTTGACACCTTATCTTTTGCTAAGAGACTTTGGATCCATTTGGGGCAATTGCAGCATTTTATCAAGATGATTGTAAAGTTGTTATTGAGAAAGTAATTTATTGAAAACTATTGTAGTTATTATAAATATTATCGACAACGATAACAACATCAAGCCTTTATCCCACTACGTTGTGTCAGCTACATGAATCCTTTATTGTGTCCTATTAAAGGTCAAATTCTCGTTTAAATCTAATAAAGAAAGGTCATTCCTAATATTTTCTAACCAGGTCTTTTTAGGTCTGCCTCAACCTTTCTTAACATAAGTCAAATCTAATACCTCTACTCTCCTAACCGGGTCATTGGAAGGCCGCCGTTTTATGTGACCACATTCTAGCATATATGATTCTTCAAAGCAGCTTCCCTAAAAAAAAAATCTGAAAAACAATAAAAAAGTAAACTGCAAATGGATGAGTGATAGTGGACAAAAAATCAAAGCAATGAGAAAGCTACCCTCATAGACCCTTTTAAGTCATATCAAAGCTAAGTAGCTAACATTATTTTAACTCCTATTACTACCTTCTCCAAAATTGCAATAGCATGGTGGTGGATGACCTTCCTCAACCATCAATTCAGAGACATACTGAAAAATATTGCAAATTTGGATTTAAAGAAAAAAAAATCATGAATGAGCATGATGTTGGTGGGTGAAGAAAAATCACCAATATAGCAAATTAGAATGAATTAACCATACTCAACTCATAATTTTGGGAGAACTTTCTTAGATAGAGGGAGGATTTAATAACCATTACTCAGATAGCTAAACTGAAAAAGGAATAATAGCTGAAAACGTAGCTTTTATGAGGAAAACTGAAGTAATATGCCAACTCCAAAGACCAATTATAAGAGACACTTAACAGTGTCAACGTAAAGGCAATTGGTGCACTCACCACATAACTTGAGATTGAATGAATTGTATGATTTAGCCTAAGAAACAAATAAAAGAGCTTGAGGGTTCTCTATCCATGCTACAAGCCCAGCCAAAATATGTACAAGCTACCATAGTGACATCCAATCTTGCTTTTATCCCTCATCCTTCTCCATAGTTGGCTTTAAAAACATTCAAAAAGCCCCTCACGTATAATGATAAGTTCTAATGACGGGAAGTGTAAGGGTACGATAAGTGTGCCTATCCATCTAAGAAGAAAAGCTTTATTTTGCCAGAGCTCATAGATAGTGCATCTATGATGATTATGCTATAGAAAACTATGATTACACAGACAATTTGTATTCTAACTCATAGTAATTACTATATGATCCTTATATCCAACTTCCTTAACTTCACAAAACTTATTTTCTATAACTCAAATATGCAAGATGAAATCCTAACATGTTTTATGAGAAACATTCGTAAATAGGAATGAATATGACAATTTTTATACTTAATCGAGTAAATATAATATAAACTTAGGTGTGTAATGATTCTCCCGAATATTAATAATATCTACTCCAATGAGTACTTGAATTTGATTGACCCGAATATTGATAATATCTCCTCCAACAAGTGCTTGTATTTGAGCACACACAAAATAGATGGACTTATCAAGCTCTACATTATAAAAACTTGATTCCACAAAGAATAATCTTTGAATCCAACAAAAAAGCTGATCATATCAATTCTACGTCTAATACGACCGGAACATTTTATTAAATGTAAACATTATGGCTTCTTAAATAATGAATTTTTATTCAACATTTGATTTTATCAAAAGACAGCCAAATTCATTGAACTTGCAAACTCTTGTGTGACAATAGACCCTTTTCCAATTAAGGCAGAGGAACTGAAGGCATTCAAGAATAGACTGAAGGCATTCAAGAATAGAAACCAACATACAATCAATAAATGCATATGATAACAATCCATCTAGGGGTTGCAATTTCATACAACTCATGCGAGCTATGTCACATGATTAAGGTGAATAGAGTTAATGCTAAGTGCGATTTTTCCAAGTTTTTGGGTTTGTAATTTCATACAAGCTGTCAGAGTGAAGTAAGCTTGTGAGTGTATACTCAGGCTTGATACGGGCAGCGTGGAATGCCCAAACTGCAAAAAAGAATTAAGTTCTTCAAAAAATAGATGGACGCTTCAAATTTGGAGACACCAACACCGCCGAGATGATAGGATGAAAATTACATAAAATTCCTAATATTTTTGAGCTGACAATAAAGATGGAAAAGATTTAAATACCAATCAATTCCATGGTTTATATAGAACTTAAAAAAACTTAGAATCAAAGAAGTAATTGGGTTTGATTGGCCCAAGATCTAGAAAAACCAATCCAAAATCAATAAAATTTCAATCACATGTAGAAGACTAACCCATATTCACAATAAACAACATATAGGTAAAGATTGTGGGTGCGAAAAAATAATTAAAAAATTCATTCACTTAAAGGAGACATAAGATAAAGTGAAGTAAAACTTTGTACTACAAGTGATTTTTTTGGGCATATTTCTTTAATACGCTGTAGCATAAGAGCAAATTAAGTGGTACTCCAAAAAATTTTGCTTTGGATTTCCCTCAAACCAACTAGGGCTACCAATTCAAGTTGACAGGTTAAGTTCAAGACTGACTCAAAGTTGAAACCTCGCATTTGTGTGACCTAAACTATCCCTATTTATTATATGGGTCAAAATGTTTGAACCGAACACGACTTGACTTGAACCCGACTACTCTAACCTGTTTATTACATATCAAGATCATACAATTTTTTTGATCAACACAACTTAATTAACTCAAATATTACTTGCTTAACTTAATAATATACATGTTTATTTCAACAAATATGTTTTTAACTTTCAAATAGTAATTGTGTCAATTTCAAGTTGATTTTGATTTATTCAGGTCAATCCAATTTCTAGTCTACAAACACGACCTGAATAATAATTGGGTCACTCAAACAAAAAATTTTATAGTAAAATTCTTGTCTAGTTGTTGTGTCGAATCATTTACTAACACTCTTAAATCCAAAAAATCATATTATTTTGAAATTATACAAGGATAAAGACTCTTAAGACTAAGATCACTAATATTTTGGAAACAATTAAAAATAATGCGAAAGCCAATGGCTAATTAAGAAACAAGTGAAAGTCATTGCACATCCAAACTAAGATACTTGATTAATAAATATGGCTTTCTCAGAAAGAAGGATAAACAATAATGCCAATCAAACTTTGATTTTGGTTTAGCTAATAATCCATTGATGAACCATTGCACTATTCAAACATTATCGATTTCACTTTATTCTCATAGTCAACATGTTGGAGAGCAACGATATGCCCTGGTACTGTTGAAACTTTGCCTTTTAGCTTGAATTAGAAATATGCCAACTTGCTTAGATGTAAAGATGAACAAGTATGCTACTCGGGCTTTGCCATTTGGCATGGTTCTCAAAAGCCAACTCCTCGAGAATAAAGATGAATCATAGGTGTTGCTTGGGCTTTTCCAATTGGCTTGACCAAAAAATTGTTGCTTGGAAGCAAGCATTAACCATTATGTCACTCGGGCTAGTGTAATTTTTGGCTTGGTTCGCATTGTAAGGCCCATTGAGAATGAACCATGGTATTATTTCAAGTTTCCCTATTTCTTAAGCCAAAAGTTTGACGACTTGCTTGAAAATAAGAATGACCCATTATTTCATGGGCTCCCATTTCATAATTGTTCTCACTAGTTCACTCAGGACCAAGGATGAGCCAAAGTAGCGTTCAAGCATTCTTTTTGGCTTGACTCAAAAATCAGCTGCTTTTCCATTTCAACTTTGTTCTCACCGATCATTCAAGAACAAGAATAAGCCATGTTGAAGCTCAAGCTTTACTTTTTAGTTTGACTCAAAATACGCCGACATGCTTAAATGCAACAATGAGAACTATACAATCTATACTACTTAGACTGTATCATTTTAGCTAGGTTATCACTGTTCGATTCACTTGGGAATGGGATGAAACATTGTGATGCTTGGGTCGTATTCTTTCATAATTCATATTTCATTTGTTCACTTGGAAGCAAGGATACGCCATTTTTCCACCCTTGGCTTGGTTCTTGTTGTCCAAGTCAATCAAGTGAGAATGAGTCACGGCGTTGCTTAAATTTTAATTTTTGCGTAAGTGAAAAATTATTCAACTTACTCAAAAGCATGTATTAACAGTTATGCACTCAACTTATAAATTAAATTCACAACTATGTGAAATCTATCGTATCTCAACTTACCGAGTTTTGCCCTAGTTCAAATAGCTTCTCTTCTTTATCTGTATATACATTTTAATCGCTAGTTAAAACTTGTCGAAAAGTAAACTAAAGAAATTCACATTTTCTTCTTTTATATAAATATAATAAACAAATAAATCAAAAAGCAAAATAAAAATATTAAAATATAAAATAAGATAAAAAATGATTCAATGAAAGTCTTTGTAAAGAAAAAATTGATGTTTGAAATTACTCGGGAATGTCAAGATGAAAAGTTGAATCAAAGTTTGCTCAAGGACCAAGAAAAATCTCCATCATCTGCCTCTATTCTTTGACGATAGAAAAATAAGGTTCATCCACTCTCCTCTTCATTCAACTCTCAACCTTCAACCCCTAAATACCCTCTATATATAGGAAAGTTCTTTTGTCATCACATAGAGAAGGCATTTATGCATGAAATCAACAAAATTTCTTATATCATATTAGCATAGTGATACACCTTCGGTTTAGACAATTTCGGTTTTGTCCTAGTTTTCCCCCAAAAAGAGGAATTTCTCCACCAAAACCAATGAAAAACAATCACAAGAGGGTTGAGAAGAGAAGTTAAAACCTTTGCATAAGAAAACCAAGAGAAAACAAGATAAGTTTGTCCACTTCGAGAAGGACAAGATCTCTCACAAGAAAACCCTAGAAAAGAGCAAGAAGGAGGCTAAGGAGAAACTAAGAGAGAGAATACACTTTTCATAATACCCAAAAACTAAACCCTAAAGGCTCCCTTCATACCCATTCAAAAATCCCCTCCCATCCCCAAAATACCCTCACTTAAGTGGGGGGTCCCACTTCCAGCCAAATCCCCCCCCCCTTATTTCCTCCGCCTGTAGACCCGCACGGGTCCAGGCCCCGCCTGCAAACCCGGTCCAACACATAGTTTCATAACAAACTCAATGAGGTCATATCATATATGGCATATGCATTTGCTAAATGGCCACTTTATAAAAAGTAGCGACTTATGGCCTCCAAAACTAAAGATGTTAAGCTCATGCTAGTATCTATCTATTAGTCGCCACATTGTAGTGCTCACTCCCTAGTTGGGCAACTCCGAGTAAGAACATGAGTATAATTTCTATTGTGCGACATTAGTTCAAAAAGTTTATCCTCACCACCTACCTCAATAAAAGGTGGTTTGAATAATAGGTGGAGTTCCTCAACCTCTTCAAAATGCCGCAAACCTCCTTTAAGATAACCACTACAAAATGCGAATCCCTTCTCCTATTTATTGAAATACACAACACATCAATTTCTAGGTAAATGGATGCACATTCTACACATAAATATACACTCTTTTGATTACTCAAGTGCCTACATAACTCACCCTACAACTCCCCAAACAATAGATAACTTTAAGAATTTATTAAATACATTTTAGATCCAATTGCAAGAGAAGATGATCCATTTGAAGATTTTGAAAATTAAAATTCACTCTTTGATGAGGAAGATTTTGATTTCAATTACTATTTGACAATTGGGTCTGCTAAGGATCTAGTGTCCAAATGTAATAATCACAAGCTTGACAATTGATGGTGATTACCGAGCTAAATTTTACTCCAGTGTTGATTCTAGTTCATAAAGAGACATCTTACTTATATCTTGATGTTACTAACATAGATAAATGTTAAGTGAAGTCTTAATTAATTCTAATACTTTCCATAAACATTTAAGCCTCCAAATCTACTTATATCTTAAGAGCATATGATTATCTAACTCTACTTATATCTTAAAGAGTATATGATCATCTAAGTTATGGAGTTTTGCAAAATATTCCTGTTCTGATACCACCTCTTCCACCATTATCTATAACATGTTTCAAGAATTTGGAAAAAAAAAATGTTTATAACCCAATGAAATCAATGCAAGAGCTAGGTGTGTAAACACGTTGAGTCAAAGTTGGCTTAAGCTTAATCTTGAAACCAATAATTTGCGCTAGAGTTCAAGGGACAACTTTAAGTTGGCTCATGATCTGAACCATCTTCTAATGAAAGAGATAAATTGAAGATCAATCAAGGTGCTTTGAAGTCAAAATCATGCAAAGAAATGAGAAACCGAATGAAACAAAGAGAACAAATATTTTAAGTTAAGTAAATAACTTTGCAATTGAGCTAACTAAATTTAGGTATTTATAAACGTATCTGGCATATACGTGAAAGGTTGGAGTAGTTCCAGTGAAAGATAAGATTGGAGAGAGTCGCCTTAGATGGTTTGGTTACATAAAATGGCAGCCTTCCGATAACCCGGTTAGGAGAGTAGATGTATTAGATTTGGCTTATGTTAAAAAAGATAAAGATAGACCTAAAAAGACTTAGTTAGAAAATATTAAAAATGATCTTTCTTTATTAGATTTAAATGAGAATTTGACTCTTAACAGGACACAATAGAGAAAAATGATTCATGTAGCCAACTTCAAAGAATGGGATAAAGGTTTTATGTTGTTTTTGTTGTTGTTATATAAACATATCTTTTTTTCTAAATGAGGTAGCTCACAAGCTGATGGTTTGAGCCAAGGAAAGCTCAAGATACTCACTATCTTATTGGGCTTTCACATGAGCCATTTTTTAGCTATCTCATGACTAGAGTTGACATAGTATACCCCTAACTGGAGCAAGGTCATGCTTTCTTGATCTAATCATTTGAAAGAGCATTATATTCTTATGTTTACTTTATGCTTATTTTTCATTCATTTTCAAAACACATAAGTTTGTATGTTTTTTGGGGCTAATTTAGCATTTATCATAGTGGGCAAGTCTATATAAAAAGTTATTCATAGTTATGTATTATATATTATGATTATTGAATGAAATATGTTCCCCTCTCTCTCCTCTTACTAAGTTTTCCTCTCTCCTTTCCAAATCTCTATTTGTCGTGAGCCTTTCTCTCTCCTCTCTACATCTCTCTCCCCCTTTCTCTCGCTCTAACAATAAGATCAAGTACAATCAAAGGTTATTCCATGCAAACACTCAATCATGTGATTTTATCATCTTTGTCAGGTAGAAAAAATGCTTAGTTATGAAAAATACATAAAAAATAAGACCCTCAACCTATCCTACATGATGAAGAAAAGTAGTGAGTATTCAAGATAATATGAAAACATAGTTACCCATGAGAACTGCCCCTTCTGAAACTTGCTTTTGCCAGCCAAATGAGAATCCAATGGAGTGAGCTTCAATAATCTTGGGGATGCAATCCGGTTGCCCATTCTTCCACTAAAACCAGTCTTCTCCTTCCCATCCTTGTCTTTAAAAATAGTGCATATAAGAATCAGATATGTGTCTGTAGTACCAAGAACCCACTTTCCATCAAATGTAACATCAACATGTGTGATAGGGGAACCAAGCCCAGGAAAAGCAGTCTTGGCCATTCTCATTGAACTCTTTGAATACAGCCGGATCTTGCCATCAAGAGAACCAACAACAATCGAACCATCACCAGTTGTTGCAAAGCATTGAAAATTAGTGCCCCTTGCAAACTGATGCCCTTGCGACCATTGCAATACTGATGATTCCATTGAGTTCGCTATATTTTGAACCAACCCTCTCCGATCTCTCATATCCCATTGGCAAAGCCTATTATCATCCAATCCCAAGAAAGTTGATTCAGATGGATCCAGTTGTGAACCCTTGCTATCATTTGTGATGTCCCTCATGGTAATATCTGTTCCATCCTTCTCAAACTTCCATTCCGTCACAACCTTTCCCGTTTCAATATCAAGCTGGTCAACTCCACTAGAATGGGGTTTTGCAGAATTCATTTGACTCATCAACAGCATGTTGGTCTCGCCTCTCATCAGAAGGGCCTTCTTAGGAGTGGAATAGTTATTCCCATTACCAGAAATTCTCACCGAAACCCCTTTCCCATGAACTCCATGATTAAAGTTCCTTACTACCTGGATGCCAGAGTCGCTGACAAGGAAACTGTTATCAAGAGCTCCAAGGGCAAGACTCTGTATTCCTCCTTCATCAACGGCTTCTTCAAACTCATCAAACAACGACTGGCTTTGCTTAGCCGGAGAGGCATGCACGGGGGGTTTGTCAAAGTTATCGACTGCATCCTCCCAAATGGAGTCATCAGCTGAGTCCGGCTTTGCCCATGCCATGAAGTCCTTGCCAAAAACCTTAACTGTATTCTCCTCGTTGGATTCAAAGCCATAGATGTTTTCAAAAAGACATTTTTGGTACTCACTCTGGAAAATGCCGTAAGCCTCTGCAGTGAAGAATTTTATAGCCCAAACTCCATCCGCGACGAAATCAACCCGTTTTTGGTCCGGGAATGTCTTCATTTGCATTCCAGGCCCAACCTCAACCCGCACCTTGGACCCAATCTTTAAGAACCAAGGAGAGGAAGAGCCATCCCGTTCCTCCTCCACGTCCTCAACATCCAAGTTTCCATCGTGCGAAGAGGTGTACGGGTAGGAGGAAGACTTGACAAACGAATAAATTACCAACTTCTCGGATATAATCCACTTTGCAGACGGCAAGCTGCCGCCTATGTGGAGGTAGAGCTTGACTGCGTTCTTGATATTAGGGTTTTTGGTTGGGGTGATCGATGAGGGGGAATTCGAGTATTTTAGCTTAAGAGACTGCAGCTTCGAGTCCACATCGTCTACAGATACGGCGGTACCTGGCTTCAGAGTTCCGGCTGGGCTACGCCCGGTGGGGGTGGCGCTCGACACCGGAGACTCTTCTTCTTCCGTTTCCGACTCGTCTTCTTCTTCCTCGGTGTCGGAATCGGAGAGCTCCAAACCCTCGCGACTGTGGGAACCGCCCATTCCCGCAGAGAGAGAGAGAGAGAGAGAGAGAGGTTCGAAAGAGAGAGGTTCGAGAGAGAGAGAGAAGTTGGGAGGGAGATCGTAGGTTTTGCCGAGACCGAAGAAGAGCAAACTGTGAGAACAGCGTAGGCATAAAGCTGATGAATATATATATATATAATTACGCCGAGCCAACACGGCAAAGAAAACATTCTCACGCCCTTATTATTATTATAATTTATTAAGTAATGGGCGATAAATCATTAAAAAAATAACTGAAAATAAAATTTTTGATAGGAATGTCAAAACGGATTGGCGGGTCGGGTTTGGATCTAATCTAAATTGACCCTGGTCTAAACAGGTCAACTCGAATCCAACCTGATTTTACAACTGGCCAGGATTTCCAACCCGGACCCGACCCTCGTTGGTTACAGGGGTGACTTGATCCAACCTGAGACCCGTTAGTAAAATTCAAACCTAACGTGCGGCGTCCGTCAACTCCAACTTGGGCAAAGCCAATGTGCAGGGCGAGGCTAGGGCGGGGCGACTCGGGCCATCAAGAGAGGTCTGTGAGGACTAGACTAATCGCGGTTTGCGGGTTTGAGAGCCAACGACGTTGAAGCCCTCTAAATCCTTGAAATCGTCATGGAGCGATGGTGAGAGCTTGGTGGAGAAGGCATCGTGATGGGAGCTCGCTAGAGAAGTTAACGATAGTTCATGGTGAAGGCATTGTACATTTGCACGTAGAGCTAATTGGGGAAGGCATTGGTGCTACTGTAAAAGCATTATAATGGGACCTCATTAGAGAATGCATCAATGACCTCGCCGGCGATTGAAGAAGCATATTTAGTGAGACATGTAGGTTTATGTTTAGGGTTCCGGGTCAAACCGATTTAACATGAAAAGGTAGAGAATCAACATTTAATGTAAAACTTAGGAGAGATGGACTAGCTAGTGAGCTAATGAGCCGAGTCAAGGCAAGCTCAAACTTTAGCTTGTATTAATATATAAGCTATAATCTAAACTCCACTCATGGGCTTATTAATAAGTTAAGTTCAGGCCTACTCATGAGCTGCCTCGTAAGTTAACTCAATTCACTTAATCCTGATGCAAGGTCAACTTGGAGATGACGAAAGTGGTGCAATGGGATGGGGTTGTCCACATAGGATTATGGATGAAATCTAGGGGGTTGTGGGTTTTAGGGTTGAAAGTGGTGCAATGGGATGGGGTTGTCCACATAGGATTATGGATGAAATATAGTCACTTAGGGTTTGTTTGTGATAGTTTTTCGACTGCTTTGCTTTTCAAACAGCAATCACAGTTTCGCTTGGCTACTACTTTCTTATTGTTTTATCGCTATTTTTCATAGATATCTATTGTTTAAAGCCGTTTTCTATAATCATAATACTAAAGTTGTTTTCTCTACAAGAACTTCGCAACCAACTTTAGAAAACACTGCAACCAATCCAAACAAAACATTAGTTTAGCTTATTAAAAATTTAAAATTTATTGTATAGATATTGATTTGAAAATTGCCTATATCAGATTTATGTATTGGCACTTAACATAACTAAAAGAAGAAGAGAAATTAAATTAAAATTAGTTTTTATTAAATAAAAATTAATTTTTTTATTAAAAAATATGTTCTATTTTTTATTTAATTTCAAGCAATAGCAAATTAACTCAAGTGAAAACTAGGATTTAAAATGAAAAGACAAAATAATAATATTTAGGGGGGGCACTAAAAATATCCTTAAAACAAAAATTGAAATTAGTTTTCTTAATTTTTTATTTAAAAAACTTTTGAGTGAGAAATTTGTTAGTTTTATTTAATTGAGCATAAAATCGAGTTCTTAATTTTTGTAAGAGGAGCTTTGTGAGTAAATAATAATTTTTTCTAGCACTAATTTTGAATAGTAAATTGCCCATAAAAATGAAAGCATAGTTTTAAAAGATTTGATTAATCTCTTATATATTGATTAGTTAGAATCTTAAATTATACCTAACTAAGGTATTTTTTAGACAATTTTAGACAACTTTTTTTTTTTCATGTTTTAAGATATTTTTGTACTAAAAGGTGACTTTACAAAGTAGTAAAAAAGTCGTCCCAAGCTTCGTTCGGGACAATTTTCTTAACGTTTTCTAAAACAGCTTTTTGGTTAAAAATTTTCTTGAATTATAAATTTTATACCAGAAAGCTATTTTAGAAAGTAACGAGAAAGCTGTCCCAACAAAAATCTAAAAATAATATAGTTGTGAGAGAGTAGTGGTTTAATGCATGATATTATGAGTTGATTAATGTCTTAATTTTTGTCAAATTTTATGGCCAATCCCAACATAGCTAAATATATTTGAAGACAAACCCACCTAATTTGCTACATGACCATAATCATTGCAAATAGATTCTAGTTAATTTAAAATTTTTATGATGTGTTGGATGTTTCATTGTTATTCAACCCCTATATTTAACTCTAGTTCTTGCAAGTATTTTACTATATTTTTTTTTTATTTATAAATTTTCAATGATCTTTCAGCTTATGTCCATTTTATTTGAATAAAACATCAAGAACATTTTCATGTTCATAGTGAAGGTTTGCCAAAAGATTTATCTTATTTTATCATCTTTGGAGAAGGCTAACTAAGAAGATTGACAATATAGACTATTCTTGTTGGTCTTCTATATAATATTCATTCTCTTTCCGCTTGTACAGTTCTTTTTAAAAATTAGGTTAGTTCATTTTTAATCTTACATCGATCAGTATTAGCTGGCTTTATTAGCATTGGTCTGCACTCGTTATTAAGATGTCAACTGTATCACTTTCATTGAGTTCGGCCAAGACCTTATCTACACGCATCAAGACCCAATAATGACTACAAACTGAGTATGAAACCCTAACTTCAATATCAAAAGGATCATCAAAATAATAGGAGTTTTACGAATTTCCTCGTTTATGTCCCTAAAATACTAAGCAATAAGCTTATTTTATGATCAAATTTCTCAAATATATGAACTCTCAAATCCTTAGAGATGGGGTATCTGACACTCATAATCAACAATTTATCCTTATTTATCATCCTAGAAACAATATACTCATATTAGAGGTGTGGCTCATCATTCATTTTGAGAAGTATTCTAAAACATAAATAACAAATCTTTTAGTCAACTTTCAATACTATAGTATTTTAAACATAAATAATATAATCTTTATGATAATTAGTAATCAATCACTTGTTTAGAAGATTAGCCCAAGCCACATATAAAAAAGAGATGAGAAATATATTAAAAAAGAGAGGATGTTTTTGGATAATTTTGATAATTAAATATTATATTTGATATGTAAATGAAAATTTTAATTTTTTCTTGTATAATAAAAGTATAATAAATAAGATTAAAAATTATTAATGTAAAAAAGATATTAAATGAAAATTAATTTGTCTTGATAGGTTTGAAGAAAAATGTTAAAAAAAAATTTAAAAAATTATAAATTTGAGCTAAAGTTTAAATTCATATAGGATGATAAAATTTCTACTATAAACAATTTAATTTTTTATAAATATCCTCTATCCTATTTCCACACAATATCATGCTCCTTCAAATAATAATGTAAAATGTTAATTTAATCCCTAAGATTGCAACTTTAGCCGGCAATCCCAATGAGATTAATTAAAATATTAGGGTTTATTATTTGGCTGGCCAAATGTAAGAAAGAGAGATAAATAAAAAAATTTGGCATTTTTTGTGGCCTTTTGTGTAGCTTAATTTTGCTCAAATTTCCTATTTTTATAATAGCCCTGTTATATAAATACAACATATGGCATTATGAGGAAAATTTATACCTATTCTTTTTAACAACTCAGATGTTAAGATAAGAGTACCATTGAGATCATCAATTTATTTTATATAGAAAGCTTTTTTTTTTTTTTTTTTTTTTTTTTTTTTTTTTTTTTTTTTTTTTTTGACTTTTTTTATTTGTTCTTGAATATCAATAAAAGTTTAATGAATTTTACATGAGTTCTTGTTCTTTTATTCGAAGCTTTAGGCTTCATTTGTGACAGTTTTCTTATTATTTTTTAAATCAACTTTAGTTCAAAAATTTTCTGAAATAAAAAATTTTGAACTAAAAACTCGCTTTAGAAAGCACTAAGAAAACTGTTACAAACAGAAGCCTAAATTCAAATGAAAAGCACCTCAAATTTTGCCATGGAAAAATAAAGTTCTTTCCAATTTGAATCCTTCATCCCATGGAGTAAAAAATATTGTCTTTCTATTTAGAATCATAAAAATTTTTATATATTGAATTATGATTTTTTATGTCAAGTGCCGATTTTGAGATATATTAAAGGATTTGGTTGACCTGAATGGCCGCCCACACGAGCCCAAATTGTATGATTTGACTACAAACTTCGAAAAATTTTCGTAAAAATTGATGTATACGATAATTTGATGATGAATCTTCTTGGAATATTTATTATCATCCAGTTGCCTGAAAATCCCAAATATCATCAACATTGCAATATTAATGAAAAAAAAATCTAAGTAATTAGAAATGTTTTATTATCAAGCAATTGCCTGAAAAACTTTTGCTTTCTCAAAACAAAATGAGAACACAAATACTCTCAAATAATAAGACTAAAAATCATTATCAAGGCAGCAACTCCTCATTATGACCAACAACAACTCTTGCATAAGAAACTTCTTTCCTACACTCACAGTAAAAGACAGTATAAACCATATAAGAAAACATCTTCATCAACACCAAAACATTGACAAGAATAAATCCAGTGGCATTTTTTGCCCCAACAAAGCCATAGCCTCCTGTGAACATTCCATCAGCCAACAACAACATCAAAGCAATGAGAAAACCTTGGAGTCTTCTCCCCTTCACAATCTCCCCTCCTCTCCACAAAGCCTCTAAACCAAAACAACTTTCTTCTGCCACCGAAACCACCACTCCCACCATCCAAATCATTGCGAGATACACAGATAGTAGCCTACCCAACATCGCAAACAATCCGCCGACCATGATAGAAACTACCGAACCATTCGCACCGAGCATCGGAACAGCGATTAAACATATTGATAGAACCGTATAGCCAATATACAGCATAGAAGAGTACAAACAAGTGATCAACACAGGAACCCAAGTCAACTTTAACCTTAAATACACATCAGTAAGACTCGATTGCTTGCCAGAATAAACTAATAGCGATGAATGAACAATCATCATCATGGAGATGGTTGATACTATGTAAGAGAATATAACAAAGAAGACGTGGACTTTAACAAAACCTTCTGCATCATTTCTTAGCCCAATGATCGCATCGAAGAATTGCGGTGTGGTGGGATATTCTTTGGTGATGAGATATAATTTCATGAGGAAGTTGAGGAGAAGAGGGTAGATGGATATGTAGTTGCTTATCAAGAGGAGAGAATTTGGGAACAAGCATAGAAATATGGAAGAGAGTATGAGCTTCTTGTTCTTTGTGGGGAGGTAAATGGCTTCTCTTAGGACTGAAATGATGCTGAAAAGCTTGTTTGAATCCATGGCGATGGAGGAATTCTGATCCATGCGGTCAAGAGGAGGGATTTGGGGCTTTTGATCATACACAGGTAAGAGATAAGAAGATAAGAAGATGACTCTGAGGAAAAAATGTTATGAGACTTATTCCAATATATTTTTGTCCTTTCTCATATGAGTTTTCTGCGTCTTATTTGGGAAGATATTGACATGGTAGACTTAGCAATAATCTCTTTAGTTAATTGAACGGAGAATGGTTCAGAAGATTAGTTAAAGAAGAAGGAAAAGTTCCTATAAAAAGAGACAAATTGTTAACCTTTGTATGTTGACCTTCAAAAGGATTTAATAATTTGAACCTCAGAATCAATCACAAACAAAATTATTAGAAAAAGAAGAATATAGACGCATAATAATTATAATTAGCTGGATAAAGATTATTGGTTTATGTTCATAATCTTCCATTTCAGGCTTCAATCCAAGCAAAGAAAAAAAAAAATATTTAGAAAGGATTTAAGCTATATTCATATATCTTTTTTTTAGTTAAAATTGTTAACAATCATACATTTCTTTTACATAACTGTTGAGATCTGAATAATAATTGTGAGAGTTTTAAATGGATAATATGATCAAAGATAGTTAGTTATTATAAGAAATCCATTTATATTAGAGATATATTTTATAAAAAAATTTCTTTGCTATACTTAGGCTTCATTTGATACAGCTTTCTTCCTGCTTGTTAAAACAACTTTTTAGTTAAAAAATTAAAATCTGATTCTGAAAGATGTTTTTTGATATAAAAATTTTAATTTATATATGAAAGGTGGAAACCAAAATAAGATGAACTAATCAAAAGAAAGCAGAGAACTTTACAGATATGAATCAAACATAATAATAGTTGACAAACAACAGTGGTGGTGAAAAGAAATTATTCTGTGCGGACGCCGGACGCAGTTGTACGTCCGGATGCCGTAGTACCGAGCGGTACCGAGCCGAGATATCAAGCAGTGCCAAGCTGCGGTACAGTAAATCAGCGACGTGGTGCATTCTGATAGGTCTCTAAACGACGTTCAACATCCACACAGAATCATTTTATGGTGAAAGAACTATCAGTTCTGCTTTTGTTATTGAAAATCTTTGGTTTCTCTTACTCCAAACCATATATAGACCTCAGTGTAGCCCAAAAAAAAAAAAAAACACATATTACAGAAAGCATCTCTGGGAATGAGGAAAGTGGAAACACACCATTTCTTTAACATTTATCACCAAGAGTAGGAGTTTCAGCTACAAAAAAATTTTCTTGCTTCTAAAGTGGGGGTCTGCCACTATTTGAAGGTAAAATAATATTAAAAAACAGAAGAAAATCTTCTTCAAGATCAGTACCACATATAGAGTCCAATCTATTACATTGTACACCAAAATAAAATAAAAAATATTGGTGCTAAGTAGCTTAGTTAAGAAAGATCTTGAAAGTTATTGAGAAGATATTGAATAAGAATCTTGCATGCAACATATATGTGTGCCTTGTCACTCACCAATATCTGTACAAAGCACTGAAATATTAGCTAACAGAACAAAGTTAGGCAAAGCAACTCACAATGAAATATTATCAAAAAAAATAAATGGACAAATTATTTTGTGCGGATACGGACGCCTTCCGGAGGCGAATCAAAACGCGCTACGTCACTTTTTTGTTGTGTGCCGTTGTGTACCGGGTAATGTGGCATTTTCTAATTCGCCTCCGAACAGTCTGGTGTCTGCACAGAATAATTTATCTCCAAAAAATGACAGTTTACTAAGAATAAACGAGTTACAAATAGTAGCGTGCATAAGATAACATTCACACCATCAATAAGAATCAGATAAATAAATATTTAACTAAAAAGGAATATTCTGAGCCATCCAACTACATTATCTTGAAAAAAGCTAAAGAATCAATCAAAATATATAACTAATCAAAATCAGATCAAACAGCACAGCTACCATTCAAAGCTAAAACTTAAAAGAAGAAGAAAGTTTGGCTCTCAATAAAGAACTCGTAATCCACTTATTATTCTAAAACTTGAGTTTGATGTTACAGAACGACGTTTGATGAAAAATGAGCAAGTAGAAAGTGTTAAATAACCAGAAGATGATTTTAAGTTCTCTTCATTAATAATAGTACCAGGTAAAGAAGGATGATTATATATAAGGATTTCAAAATCCACTTGTGAAGTAGTGATGTAGGCAAGGGGGGGAGTCAAAATAAAATGAATATTTTGTTTTTTGGGCTACTTGTTGTCTCTCGGTTTGGTCCTTGGATGTTTTGGTTTTGAGCTGAAATTTTGGGAATTAAGTGGTTCTAGCTCATAAATGCTTTCTTACTACTTAATTCAGCTCATAAATTATCTTTATTTGGTTCATTCCCCTTTACTTTTGTCTCTTTGGTTTCTTACTTTGGCTCCTTGATTTCCACCTCCTTGGTTCTTCCCCCCCGACTGGTTCTCTTCCCCTTACCCTTTGTCTCTTCGGTTTCCACTTGGCTGTTGCTGTTCCCGTGGCCCCTAACTGTTTTCCCGTGCTGTTGTTCCGTTCTCTGTGCTAGCTCCTCGAGTCGCTTGCTGGCTGGGTTTCCCGTGGCTGCCTGCTGGGTGTCCCGTGGCCTTCTTTTCTCTATTTCCTGTACCTGTTTGGGGTTATTGTGTTGTCACTGTTGGCCTTTCATTTCCCTAAATCTAATTGGTTTGGTTGGAGGTGTTATGGTTGTTTGGTTCCTCTCTTTTGCCTATAAAATCAAGATGTTTTGGGATGTTAAAGAGGTTGCTTATAATTAGATTTTTGGAATAGAAACCTGCGGGTTTTGTTGGAAAAGCTTGCGAGCTTGTTCCACCTCTCCTCTTCTTCTCCTTTAGGATAACTTGCGAGTTATTCCTGTTTCGTCTCGGCTCCTAATCTCCTTCTTCTATCCGCAAGTCCGACGCCATCAGTACCTTTCTTCTCAAAGCAAAGGCAAAGCAGTTTTAGGAGTTTATGTTTGTTTGTGTGTCATTTGTAAGTCAAGAGTTGTAAGCGTCCAGTATGATATAAAAATGTGTCTTTTTTAGTATTTTCTATATTTTCTTATCCAAGGAAGCCCCAAATTTTTGCTCTCATCAAGTAGTAATAAATTGAATAATCTTAAATCCAGGATTTGTCAACACCTTACCTCAAATTCTATCTCAATGATTATTGTGGCAAGTACACTATGGTTGGACCAATTTACATGTTCTGAATAATTTTTAATAGTTATATGAAACGTTAAAAGTTGTGAGCACATTGAAGAGATCAAGTCTATATATTGAAGAGTGCAAAGGCAATGTCATGCAATTTCTCAAGATATTCAAACCCCTACCAAAATTCTACGTAATCCTAGGGCTGTCAAAATCCTCTACAATGTAGACAAAAGGGAGTGATAAGAAGCATAATTAGGTCTCAAGCAGATGTATTAACCATAGAATTAATTATAGCAGTTATAATTGTTTTTATATTAGTATTTTCAAGTATTTAACATCGTGTAAACACCCAACAAGGTTAGCATTATTGTAATGTGGTCTGTCTATTTTGGAGTCTCCACATTCTGTTGTAGTATATGGAAATTTTATTTTGCTAATTTCCTTCAAAGTAAGTTCCTCAACGCATTTTACTTTTATATTTTTCTCTCTTTGCCTGAGATAGGATATGGTTATTATTTACTTATGCAAGGAATTCTTGAATGGCCTAATATTGCCGAAGAAATAGCAGAGAAAATTCAACTTATGGCTATAACCACTTTAATTTACTTGAAGGGTATCTCATGTTCTTCTTTTAATTAAATAACAAGTAGAATATGTTATTTTGTGTAGAATCTAATTGAGTCGATCAATCGGATTATATTGTTATCTTGGACCTCAAGTTAATTTTTTGTGCTCGCTGGGGTTGCGCGAAGCTATGTACCCGAGCGCCCTAGCGCTGCAAAAGTCTGTTAGGAGAAAAGACAGAGAGCGGAGTACCGCAACACTCTAAATTTAATGTCGTAGCGCTATCAGGCAAACTGAAAACAAAGTGTTGAGCGCCGCAACTGATGAGGTCATCGACAGACATTTTAGGCAGGTTTATCGGCGAAAGAATCGTAGATCGACGGCTACGATCGGGAGCTTATATTTTTGATGTTATCAATTTTGAGGCGAACTAGACAGTTTTTCTTTCTTGTTTTTCTCAAGGGTGGCATCCCTTGGTGGTAAATAGATGCTTTTCTACTTTGTTTAGTTTGTGAGAATGGTGTAACAGAGAATAGATGGAGAGAGTGAGAGAGAAGAGATATATACTTATTTTTCTCAATTTTCATAGTAGATTTCTGGGTGTGGTGTGGATCAGTGTGTTTTTTCTCCAATATTTGGTTTTTCCATGTTAAATCCTAGCCTCCTTTACTTTCCGCTGCATTTTTTTCTTATTTATTTCATTTTGTGGTTTACTTTCACATCCCCAACAGGATATCTAAATGATGAATAACATATTAGATTGTTTGGTGAAACTGGAATTGAGATTGTGGAAGCCATAATCCCAATCAAGGTTTGAAATTGCCCAATTGGGTATTAAAGCATTTTTTTTTTTTCGTGATGCGAGGCCAAAGCCTAGAGGGGTTTTGAGGCATAAGCCTCAATATTAAATCATTAAATTAAGGAAAAAAATAACAAGCCACAAATTAACATCAAAAGTAAATACTAAAATAAAATTATAAAAAGTCAAAGGCCATTAAAAATTATATAAGGCTAAGGCTACAAACAATGCTAAATAAATAGACTCTCCCACTCAAAAGTCTCCCCTACGTTCATAATTCATAAATTCAAAAATCTCATCTACTCTCACCATTTAGAGAGAAAATATATTGTAGATAATTGCTTTATGTCTTCTCTCGTACTAAAAAAGAAGAAAGAAAGTTTACCACAACAGAAGGAGAGGTGATGGAACATAATTAATGAAGGGGTAACAACGGCGATGGCGTAGCAACGATGGTAATGCAAGAGGATAGGGTGTGGGTCTGAGGGTCTTGCCACTACAAATTTGAGGTCGTGTGGTTCTTCTCAAATTTGACTTGATTTGAGTATAGCAAATAGGTTTAATTTAATATATAAAATAAATTAAATTTTAAAATTTCTTAAACTCTAATTTTTTAGGCTTATGCCTCTTCAAAATTGAGTTGTGGCATATCTTGAATAGCACCTCATCCCCATTGAGGCATAAGCTTCGTATTGTGAGCAAGAGGCACGCACCTCATTACCTTTTTTTCAAATTGTGTTGAGGAGGACCTCTAATTGTACAATTTTAAATCATGATATAAATAATTGGATTAATGCAACTTAGGAAATGCCTAGATTTCCATATTATCACAGCTAAGAAGACACTATTTTTGTGTGGAAGCACGAATGTGTGCATGTGGGACAACGAAATCCTCAATTCCTTATATGACCCACATTTTAAGTTTTTAACCAAAGTAATGCAAATATACATCTCACACTAAATTACTCATGCATGACAATCAAAACAATGGTCTGTGTTTTACCCAAGGACCATATACCCAAAAACAAAATAAGGGATCAACTTCCACACAAACTTAAAAAATATAATGAGAAATTTTATTCCATAAAAAGTTCTAAATTAATATCTCAAATCAATTATTTATAGACTACTCATCCTTAGATTAATAGATATGGTTGACATAAGATTACCTCGGTTCAATTTCAGATAAGCTTAAAAGCTCAAACTTTAATATCCTCCAAAAACTTAAATATGTGGCAGAAATGAGGGATAAAACAAATCTTATGTTGCTAAACAAGTAATTTCTCATCTGGTCACAACTCCTACATAATTAGCAAATAACCAAACCACAACAGCAAGGCTACCCAAACAATAAATGAATGTAATAGTTACAACAAGCAATAGGTACAGCGCAAATAGAGGTACTATGAACATATGGCATATGCTTTAGCATTGCTTTCATTCCCATAAGAATGTTCTGCTATGAATGAAGTAGCATCTTCTCAAGAAAAACCTCTCAACCTTCGTATCTATTCCAAGTATCACTTTTTTCTTCATTAGCGCCTCTATTTTGGCGTTCGTTACCTTGGTGAAGTCTTTAGCCACCTTCATCTCCTTATACTTATCCATTTCCGCTTCTTCGTCATAAGGTCTCCATTATCACCTCCATTATGGTTGCTTCTGACACTTTCATCGCAATCTCTTCATCCACAACAGCCACCTTTTCTATCACAATCATTGTGGCCTCATTTGCTACAGTTGCCTCCATTGCCACCTTCATAACAACCTTCTCAACAGTCACCTTCATCCCAAATTTTACCAAGCGTGTTACAAAATCCTTGAATTCTTAACTTGGTTGCTTTGTCCAGCTAATAATATTTTGACCGGGTTTTGAAGATGCAACATGACATGAAGCAGAACTTTTTGGCCACTGCATAAACTTGATCGTCTTGAAGTCCGCTCAACTGATAGAATACTCAAACAGTCTTTGTCAAGCTTCACTCAGTTTAAGTCAATAAGATTATTGAAGCGATATTGACAAGATCATCTCATAGCATACGGACCTTACTTTCTTTTTCATTCTCGATCAGGTTTGATCCTCGAATCTCATAAAAGTTCTGATGTGATACAAGATTGGAGTTACACAAGATTATAAAGAGAATTTACTAAAAGTTCAACCGTTATAAAATTATGCGTCAATTCCAAGTTAGCTACAAGAGTTCTCAGTATTCCACTTGCTTAGGCAAAGAGTTGTATGAAAATTAACCAAGACAATTTAATCAAATACAAAGGCAAAGTAATGTAAGAGCTTAACACACAAATCCAAAAGTTAATAGGGAGTTGTTCACCTTGAGGATCTACTCTCTTCCCTACGAATCTAGGTTGAGCGGAAGAAGATCGTCCACAATAGAAATGAGGTAGCCACTAGGACGGACGAGCCGAGGAACATCGTTGTTGGGAAGGTAGTCGGAGGTGGAGGTGGCACGGGTGGATGACCGTTGATGGTCCACTCGTAGTCCGAGAATTAATCGTCGATGACGTCCACTAGGGTAGGAAGGATTCGGTTCAAATACTCTTCAACGGTGTCATCAAACCAAACACGACGTCGAAGAATGGTGAACGAACGATGTGGATGTCTCCATAGACGTCGAACAAGAGACCTTGGTCAACTTCGGGATCCGCCATACATGATTTGCATGTGGATGAGAGATCACGATTAGAAACCCAAGAGAGGAGAGGTGGTGGCTTGCTTGGAGGATTTGAGTGAGAGGGGGAGGCTAGGGTTAGAGAAAACTTAGGGCTTCTCAATAAATCTGAATTTAAGTTCAGATTTTAAGTGGTTTTGGAGGGAGAAGTTTGAAGTTCAATTTTAAACTTAAATGAGGGTGAGGGTTAATTTGGCAAGAGAGGGATTTTGCCCATGCATGGGGGCCGGCGGCATAGAGAGAGGAGGGGAGAAGGGTTTGTGGAGAAAACTGAAATCAATTACAATTTTAAGTGAAATTGGAGGGAAGTTTTCTTGAAATCAATTTCAGATTTCAAATAAGGGAGAGGGGCATTGATTGCAATCAATGGAAATCCTCAATAAGGGGGCCGGCGGCTTCAAGGATGAGGAGGAGATTGGGGGAGAAAGGTAGGGGGTTTCCAAATGCGTAATGATGACTGGGAAAGACAATTATTAAATCCAATTTGATTTAGTTTTAAATTGGATTTAACATAAAGAACTTTCTTAATTTGGACTTTCCAATTTGGAAAGAATTTGAAATTCGAAATTCAAATTTCAAAAGGATGGCGGAAAGAAAAGAGGTGTGGTGGACGGATGGAGGAGGGGGTCGGTGGCAAGGTGGCTGGCCGGTGGTAGGATGGCCGGCGGCGGCTTGAGCTTCAAGGGGCGGCGGCAAGGGGTGGGGGTCGGATTCTTCAAGCCAAGGGTTATGTTGTCTTCTCTTGAGGTGGAAGAGGAAGTGATTGGGTGAAGAAGATAAGCAAATCAAGAATCACGAACCTTACACTTTCCCCTAGAACTCACAAAGAGATCTAATAGCTTTCTCCTCAAGAACTCACAAAGAGATCTATAGGAGTTTTGGAACTCACAAAGAGATCACCAAGAAAAACTTTCATTCATCAATAATTAATAATCCTCATACATGAGAAGAGAGCCATATATATAGGCTTCCAAATGACAACTAACACAAAAGACTAGAATACCCCTTGGGCTACAATAGCGACCAACTAATCATAAGGGAAAAAACGAAAAAACTGAAACAAAATGCTAATACAAATAAGCATCAAAAGTAAAGACTATCCATCATGGTCATCGATCTCATGTGTCGCCTCTGATAAACGCGTCGAAACCTCTTGTCGATGTCCCCATCAATTTCATTTTGACACACTTCCAACAATGGCCACCAAGTCCACGTTCTCTTTATGAGAGAAGTTATAATATTGTGCTTGAAATGGTTCAGTTCGTGTCAAAAGGAAAACCCATAGGAGTAAGTGTCTCAGTTGAACCGCTGTACCTTGTTTTCCTTGTCGATTGTGCTCTGTTCTTCTTTGTGTTTGCTCCTTCATCACAACTTGCAAACGAGTAACTCAAGTTAAAGAGTTTTATCCTTCTTTTTTTTAACCCCTGAGCCTTCCCTCCAACCTTCTAGATGAGTATATCAATTCTTAATCTCTATGGGCAAGTTTTTTCCTAGCCGAGGGAATTAATGCAGCACCGAATCCACCTCTTGCAGCACAATATGACAATCCTATTGCAAGTCTATTTTATTTATATGGCCTTCATATATTAGAATTTTATATACATTTGAACCTTCGTATAATAGGGCATTCTAAGGACATTTCTTTTTTTTATCATTTTATTATTTGGCTGGTCCTAGCATCCTCTCTTTGTGCGTGTACTAAGCGATTCCCTATTGGTCTCTATTATACGTAAAAATCCAAAAGGAGAATCCTGCTGCGTACTAATTTGACTTCCTTGTTATTGTCAATCTTTATCATAACTGTTTTATCTTTATCATTCCATTACTCTATCATGACAAGCCATGCAAATGGTTTCTTGATACACTCAGAATAAGTCATTTAATTAACTGGTTGAATAGGAGTTAAAGACTAATATAAACAAGCCAAAGAAAATATTAATGTGTTCAAACTTATTTAGTATTTAATAAAAGCAAAATGTTGATCCAGCTCTATTTCAAGATAGCCATAAAATGGCTCATTCTGATCTTGATTTTAGTTTAAAAAATGCTAGTTCAATTTTAACTCAATTTGAACTATAAATAAGCAAATTATCAGACAATTTTTAATCTTCTAAAATATATTCTTACTGCGGCATAAATATATATATCTATATTACATGTATGTATACATGATCCATATGTGCAAAAATAAATAAATAAATTTATACATTGACTACATGCACATGCATACATAATCCAATCCAATATCAAAGTTCAATTGAAGATAAACCTAAATTGTATGCCGACTCATGGATTTGAACTCAAGTTCAATCCAAACAAAAAATTATCCTAATTTTTGAGCAATCAGTAATATCATAATACAATTCACAGTCAAGAATACATATCATGAGTTTGTACACAAATGATATGCAGTGTGCTGCAGTAATTATAAAATTTGATTGAATTTCAAACTCCACTGCTTCTGATCTTCCATGCTATAAATGATCCATTAAAATATATACCACAACACTTGAATCAATAGGAATCAGTCTTACAAGCAGAAATATTTAACATTAATCCATTTGATTGGCATGCTATTGCATTAATTTCTAACATAATCCATTAAATAAGTGCCTCGACACTTCACTAAAATGATTTATTCTTCAAGAACAAACAAATATTTCAGTAGTGCGAGTGTGTGCATCAATTTCTAACATTTAATACCTCTAAAGAATTTTCGATTCTAGTTTTCTAACCATATGGCTTCAAAATTTCTGTCAACGATTGATGGGTGTGTGCATACGAGTAACAATCTTGTCAACTGCATTTCTTGTCATCACAAGTGTGTCGTGCTGAAGGATGCTGTAGACATTTAAACCCTGACACTAGTAATATCAGGATCTGATATAAAATTTAAATATAAGTAGCTGAATCATTAGATGCCGTGAATATAAATTTTACTCACAATTGAGGGAAGCACATTCACGTAATGCAGTTCCTTGTTGCCAGCTTCAACTGGTTGTCAATAATGCCACCATCAACCAACAAAACCTTCTTTGTACTCCATTAGGGAAACATAATTTAAAATGTTCTTTGTTTTATGGCTCAGGACCTGTTAAATCCTGGAAAACTAAAAGCCACGCAAACAGAAAGCAAGCCATTTATTAGTTGGCTACACAGATCACAGAAAATGCAGTTTGAACACGCAAACGTGATGAAGAGGGAACTGGAAAATGTCTGGAATACCGAAAGGAATCACATGGCATCAAATCATATAGATGGGTTTTTTTTTTACTTTCTTTCAATTTACAAATTCTTTTGAGTGATACCTAGATTAAGTTTGAGCCTTTTTTGCATATAACAAGTTCCTTTTTCAATGATGTCGAGTTTATTAACAATCGTCAAAGCAAGCACAGAGGCATTTGATAGTGTTGTCGTACAAAAGGCAAAATATTTAGGCTGTGAGAAGTACAAAATAAATGTGAAGTTTACCATTTTGATTATAACAAAGAACTATCGCATGAATTAAAAAGTGGATGGAAGAAAACTAGCGTTCTCTATTTTGTGCTTTGTAGTCTTTACATGCCATAATATTAGTCCTACAGTAGTAGGTAACCTTATTTTTATTGCTAATCTGAACTACCTAAACAGGAAGAGCACAACTGCTTGACAGCACAAGTACTCATATTCAATTAAAGAGAGTTTAGCATAATTAATCTCTATGAATCTCATTTGAGAATTTTTTCTAAGATGTGATGTGCATTATTATTTGGTTGAAATAACACTTCAACTATATTATATGTTCCAATGAAAAAAGAAAGCAAAGGAAATTAATAAACCTGCAATCATGTACTTATAATTTTTAAAGAAAAATTTAGTTGCTTTTAATGGGAAAAAAATGAAACTGACTAACAATTGGCTCTTTCTATGTCTATCTCTCTGTGATCACGCACATATGTATAAATTTAAATAGATGGATCTTCTCCTTATAAGAGAATGATGATTATTCTCTAATTAAATTTCCAATTTTAAGACATTTAATTGCAATAACAAAACCCTCATTCATTTCAACCAAAACTTGTAAATGTATTATTGCATGAATTTATAAGATCATTTATTCGAACACCACAGATAGTAAATAATTTCACACTAGATGCATTGAATCTTCAAGATAATAAGATGAGAGAATTGTGGTTTGTAAGCAATGAGTGCTTCAAAATAGTTTGAATATTGATAGATGGGTTTGCTTATGAATCTAAAACAGGTTTAATGATTTTAACATACCATTAAAAAGAATAAAGCAAAGTGAATCTTGTGTTCTCTTACTCATCTCATCTTACTTATGATGTGCACGCTCGATTTATAATTTTATAGATTTTCTTGTTTCCCCACACAATCAAATTTTATTATAAAATTTTTTAATTATTTATTTGACAAAAAAAATAGAAACACAATTTTTTTAAAATAGTCTACTATACCCAAAAAAGAATAACAGTTATGGATTGGACTTACGAAAAAAAAAACCATTAAACGAATTCTTTAATTAAGAACAAAATGATTATTTAATCTACCTATACAAATAAATTGCTCAAAAACAATAACTCAATTATTCAAATCAACGAATAGGGCCTTTAAAGATATTAGCATAAGAAATCTATCTGTATTGGTTCTTTTAAGTAACTTAATCAACTCTAAAAAAGTGCTTAGTTAAAAAACCCTTATTAAGGATAAACTGTATAATTGCATCCCGTCATGCAAGATAAATATTTAAAATTAAAGCAATATCTATTGTAAAGATATGGATGCATTATAGTAAATAAATGATCATCAAAAAAATACGCCACTTTACCTGTTTATATAACTCATTTTCAGCAATGACAAATTTACCAAATTCCAGTTTAGTTTTGAGAGATCAACTTAATAGCTTCGAGCAACTTGTTGATCTCCAATGGCTTTGTCAAGTGAAAATCCATTCCACAAAGAAGCGTTTTCTTTGTTTCATCAGATGCAGCATGAGCACTTAGAGCAATGATAGGGATGTGGATACCATATTTCTTTTCTTCTGCGCGTATGCATTTTGTTGCTTCAAATCCATTCATAGTTGGCATCTGTAAAAGAAATTTGAGATACAAAATGGTTATACAGTACAGTTCTGTGAAGAAAAAACAGGATTTAATAAGATTTTATGCTGATTTACTTTAGTATGTGTTATAGCATACATAACGTTTTATGCAAGAACAATTTCTAAAAAGAATATTCACAGCCCAGATGCAGAAGTTCACATCACCAAAAAAAAATTCAAACAAAACATGATTGAGAATATGAAATTCGAGGAATTATATATTTATTCAATAAATTTTAAAAATAAAAGGATAAAATAAAAAATCTTATAGCATTATATTTAAAATCTACAACCATCTTACTCAGGAAAATTTATTTAAGAACTCATTAATGTTTTCACATTGCCAATAGAATTAAACAGCATTGGTTAAAGCATTGAAAAATGGACACATAATTTTCTATTTTCATTAAAAATGATATTTGGTATCTTCGTTATTAATTAAGGTGTTTTCCGTATTTCTTAATTGTGCATACTATGATACTATGCCACCAAGATTTTCACTTTGTTATGCTTGAATAGTAGAATAAATTCATAAATGTTTGATTTTACAATTGGAAATAAAAGTTTAAACAGCAGAAAATAAGAATATTTATTTTAAATACATAGCTTCAAAAAAGCATTTGGATTACAATGGCATATGAAACAAACCCATAAAATGATGAATTTCTTCATTGGCACATTACACATGCATACATATATCTAGAGTCATGCAAACATATATACAAATTAAAATGCCAAAGAGATATAAAATGATTGTCTGATATAATCATATCAATTATTGTCACAAATAGCTCAATATAATCAACTTGTTAAGCAATATATCAAAGTAATATTCATACACCAATAACAACTAAATTTAATATTAATATAGAATCACAATTGCAATGGCATGATGTGCATTAGCATTTATAACATATTAAACATAGCTTTCAGTAGACTTTTCTAGTTTCCATTTTTCTTAATCAATGTAAATTTTTTCTTGCCATAGTAATAACAAAAAAGTGATACTTAATAAAATTAAGTTATATAATAAGAATTTTTTGAGTGTAGACTGCAAAGGTTGTTCATTACCTGACAATCCATCAAAATAAAATCAAATGGTAAATGCCTTGAGCTTCTTCCTTCAGAAATAGGATTAGTTTCTTTCAAAGCTTTTTTTACCACATTCAAAGCTTCTAATCCATTGTCAACAAATTTGACACTTGCACCAGAACGGTAAAGCAGTTTCAAGGCAATTTGACGTAATATAAGTGTATCTTCCACCAATAATATATTCATGCCACATAAAGGTTCTTTCACACTCTCGTCCTTAAACACCACAAAATTATTTTGTTGAGTATATGCAGAATTCAACAAAATTCTTTTCTCCAACTCATTTGTTTTAATGGACTCTTCTGCAATCTCTGGTTTCAGTTCTTCAGTTTTTTGTCTGAATTCTTGCATAAGTCCCAGAATCTTATAAAAACGTGAACCATGAATGGGTTTATATAGCATAAGATCACATGGAATTTGTGAACAAGATGCAGTTGAATCAGTCAAACAAATAACTTTATACTGATGAAAGAAATGAGTGCTTTTAGGAAGCCAGGATATGAAGTTATGCATTTCAGAGAAATTCTCAAAACTCAAATCAATAATAACTAACAAATACTTATAGGAACCTTTAAAGCTTGCTTTCTTTGAGACATCTTTTATGCTATGGGGCAAAACTTGGTTATTCTTATCCTTGGAACAAGAACACTCATTATCGTCACCACTAGAAGGTAAACTGGGATCATCGCTTTCAGAGGCACTGTAATTATGGATCATCTTCTTCAAAACAACAAACATGTTTTCTGGTTGTTGAGCTACACTGACCATGACACCAAGGCTTCTCATCCAATCTTTCAAAATCCTTCTTGTTTCAACACTATTAATTACAAGTAGGCATTGTATCCCATCCACAACACCTTCTGACATTGCCATGGCAAGCATACTTGATTGCACCTTCGATCTTGTTTTAGAGGAAAATGAATGCAACCTATTCAGTATTGGAAATTTGCAAGAGTTGAAATCTTCTTCAGTATTATTAGAAGAAACATCAATAGACTTCAAGAAAATATTAAATATAAAACAACTTCCTCTTTCGCCAGGTTGTTTTTCTTTAATGCCAATATCACCATCCATCAATCGAACCTGTAAAAAATAAAATTAAATAATCAAATCATTGAAATGAACTGAAAAACATTGTTCAATAGAAAGTATATTATGTTTCAACAATAAAAAGTATATTGCTTGAAATTAATAAATTAAACTAAAGTAGAAATGGATATTTGTAATTACATAGGATTGGACTATTCCAAGCCCCAAACCAGTGCCCTCATAGCCTAAGTTCGAGTCTTTCAATTGAACATAATTTTCAAAAATGGAAGATCTTTTTTCCTTTGGGATGCCGGTGCCTGTATCATCTACTTCAAAAATAAACTCCATGTCACCTTCACCGCGAGAAATAATTGAGTTATGAGGTCTCTTTGTTGAATAAACACCTCCAATATTGCAAAACCATTTTGATAAAGAAGATGATATGTTTGAAAACTGGCTCTGTTGGATTGAAGTGAGCTCTGAGTTTTTTGAGCGAGCCTTTTTAGCCCAAGCACTCACCATAACATGACCCTCTGATGTAAACTTTACAGCATTGCTAAGGAGGTTATCCAAAATTTGTTTAAATCGTCTACAATCACCTCTGACATTTGAAGACATCAAAACAGAGAAATCACATGGATCCCATATTACCTCAACCCCTTTAGCAAGTGCAACTACATGGAAAAGATCAACAGATTCTTCAATAGCCTGAGCCATATTAAATTCCACGTCTTCAAGTTGCATCTTTCCTGCTTCGACCTTACTTGTATCAAGAACAGAATTCAAAATCCCTGAAACCCATAAAGAACATGGAATAACCATAATTATTAGGAAAAAATTATTATCACATTAAAATCATCTGTTTAACTTTGGAACTTTTATTATTTTTAAGATAATATGATAGCATAAGAGTCTAATCAATAGCGTACTTTTTTTTCCTAAACAATAAGTTAAAAGATCATGACAAAGAACAAAATATCTAAAGAAATTCAATAAATCAAATGATGAAATAATCTAATAACTCACCTAATAGTTTTGATGCACACTGATCCATTTGTACTAAGTTTCTAGCGACATCAGAATCCGGAGGAACATCATCATGGCAAAGTCTAAGTAATCCAGTAATTCCCGCTAGAGATGCCCTCATATCATGACTAGCACTAGCAAATGCTATACTTTTGTTCATACTTTTTCTCTCAGCTTGTTGAGTGGCCTCCTTTTGTTTAATAAGATTAGCAAGTGTGTATGTCTTCTGTCTTTGTAATCTCCTAAAAAGCTTTGAAGATATACAACTGCCGATAATAGCAATTAGAATAAAAAAAGACAACAATAAGACTACCGTAACTTTCATTTTTTGCAATAAAAGCATAAAATTCTTCCCTGGAAATGCAACTACTATAACCTGCAAGAAGAAAAAGATCATACTCAAAGAAATTCTAGAAAATAAGACACAAAAAACAACATCCTTTAAGAATATCAAAGGACAAAGATTTTGCACAACCAAATGCTGTGTTTAATATTGAATAACATACCAGTTTGATTTCAGCAAGATGGATAGGCACACATCTAAACATAAATTTTTCTTTCTTTGACATCAAATGTTTTGTGCTTGAAGAAGGAGCAAACAAAAGTGCATTAATAATACCATCACAAGATTCACCAACTATTTCATTCTTTGGCAAGCTGAGATTCACATTTATTGCCTTTAGAGTGTTTTTATTATTACTGTCTAAAAAATACAAACCATCTCTTGTCAACACAAAAACATGCGCACCATGAAACTTGGTAGAAAATAAATAATTGATAAAATCTTTTAATTTAATTCCAAGAGCAATCACAGTAAATCTATCTACTGGGGCAGTAAAGAAGAACATTTTATCTCGATCATATCCCCATCCATATCCATATGATGGACTCCTGCTCACGCCTCTCAATGCATCAGAAAACCATAATGAGTCATTCCAATGAATAGAGGTAACAACATGTATAGCACCATATCGTTTTCCTGCATAATTATCAACCTTTTGACTATACCATTGATGCACTGTCGAATTGTTCGACTTGGATGAAGTATCAAAGAATACAACCCGAGTTTGATCTATTTCAAGTAAATAAGAGAAGATAATTTTGTTGGCCCTAACAAAAGAAATTTGTGATGCCAATCGAATTATCTTCAATGCCATGAACAAACATGAGGCAACCTGAAAGTTGAAAAGAGTTTTATCAATTTATCTTTCAAAGTAGCACTACTTATTTAAGATAAAACTATCAGCTGAAACTTTACCTCGTTCTCAATAGCAGAAGACGAAGACAAATTCTTATCAAAAGTAGAACCAATAATTCTTGCAACATTGTGAATTGACAAATTTGCTTCAGAAAGGTGAAGAGCTTGCTCTTGAAGATGGTCTGTTAACATTATCTTTGTAACGCTAAAATCACTCTCCAAGAGATCTTCAGTATGTTGAGTTATGAAAACCAAAGTAGAAATAACACCAATACCAGCAACAATTATAACCTGAATACATAATTTAGTTTTTTAAAAAAATCAAGGAAAAGTACATTTCAGCAATTGTATACATTTTATATTTAAATAAATGATTTTTAATACATAAATAGCATTATGAGGAGACAAAATAATATATTAAAAGGAAAGCAGTGATTACCAGAGGCATGAGTATGTACATGTGAGAAGCAACATCAAAGCGCATCATGACCTTTCCACTGCATTTCAAAGATAAAATTCGTTCAAAGGATCTAAATATCGTTGTACAAACACATGAAAACAATGCTTAAGATAAAAGGAGACATAATTAAGTTTGATGAATCAAACTGCAATAACAATACTACCAACAAACTTCCAATTATTTTATTGATGTCTGCTAAATCAAAATCAACCTATCATGCATATTCCTATCATAAATTATAACACAAATCCTTTATCATTGCGCAACAGGTATGAACATACGAAGTACGTATAGTTTAAAAGAAATAGGCATAAAATTGGTAGTGGTGAATGTTGAGAAAGATCCATAAAAGGTTG
Organism: Dendrobium catenatum; assembly: GCF_001605985.2. Classification (NCBI taxonomy): domain Eukaryota; kingdom Viridiplantae; phylum Streptophyta; class Magnoliopsida; order Asparagales; family Orchidaceae; genus Dendrobium; species Dendrobium catenatum. The sequence continues at coordinate 294,692 of NW_021340136.1, forward strand.
TCTATCATGCTTTAGCAAATTGGTGTAAATTGGACAACAATACACTCATAATTTGTTAACCTTTTTTACACAAATGAACATTTGCAAAATCTGAATCAATGACTCATTTGTTTCACTATAGTGGAAAAATAAATTATAAAAAACAATGATTTCATTCACTCAATCTGAGTGTGAAGCAGTTGTAAAAAATGTGTTGTAGTTGAAATAAAAATACTTATAATTCATCAAAGAATTTGGATTAGCACATCCAACGTCTCTCTAATGAAACCTGTAGTATAGGCTACAAAGGAATCGCCCTCACTCAATTTGAGGTAGAAGAGAATCTCATATTTTTTATAGCTTTAACGAATAAGATAACTATGGATGAGTTGCTTATGGAACTCATTACCAACAAGGTTGCTTTTTATGCATAGCACAGAGAATCATTATAGGGTTGTATCCTTTAAGGGTGGTTGGAAAAACTCAGCATATGAAGCATCTAAAATTGTACGAAGGGCTACCATGGCCTTGAACCCAACCAAATGCCCGAATAAGTCAATTTGTATGAATCTAATTACAATAATTTAAGCTTTAGGAGTGATGCCGCATCAAGAAATTTAATGATGAATGCTTATGCAGCAGGCAACATGACAATTGTGTAAAACACGTGTCAATCTACATAAACAAGGAGAATCTTTTCTAAAGCCTTAATGCAAACTCTAATTGCTCACCTCTCAACAATAATAATTAAAGAGTCACGACTTTTGGATGGCGGTCCCATGTTGTTGATAGGTAGAAATTTGTACTTTAACAATAGCTTTAGCATATGGATTCAATATAGGCACAACAATATCAATGCAAAAGTCAAGGATCATTCGAGCTATGTTATAAAATTTTGCATTAAATATTAAACTATACACTAAGTTGGAAATGCATATCGAAAAGATTCTCCATCATTAGTCTTTGAATCATTCTCTTAGAATGGAGGGGATGCTTTGACCTCCTCTTTATTTATTATTCCATACTTTCTTGGACTTGTCATATCTAAATGAAAGCATGAAATGTCAACATATTAAATGAAGGTTCGGAGTTTGATTAAAGATTGAAGCCACAAATACTTTGAAGGGGAAAAATGAGGGAGATGATAAAAAAAGTGTTCATGAGTTAAATAGGAAAATTATAAGACTTGCATTTGGGTATTCAACAATGATAGGAGTATAATTTGTTAGTATGATTATTAGTTATTTAAAAAATAATAATTAACAATTAATTTATTACTTATCAATATAATTAAATATCAAATACTTATTAAATTATTACTTAAATAAGTAATTTGACAATTGGTACTAAAATTAATAAAAAAATAAAAAGTACTATAATTAATAAATCCTGATAAAGTTAAATCCTACATGTTGCCAAACGGGAGACATAGGGGTTAAGTAGTGGGATTTAAGCAAAATTTACACTTAATTTGTCATAAATCTTGTCAAAAGTTTGAGAGCATGGAGTAAATCTAAGTAGATCGCAAATCTTAGATTTACGGCACAAATACGGGATTTACTAAATCCTATCGTTCAGCAGATTTAACTGGACTTACGGATTTGACAAGTTCTCCCATGGCAAGCAAGCTCCCGTCTTGGAGGAGGCAAAAATGATTACCTTTGCACTGGGCGAGCTTTCCTCATGACTTTCGATCCGACGTCATCGAGGGATGCAAAGAAGCTTCTTTAGCGATTCTTTCAACACATTGCTAATTAAAATACTTAAATAATTAATAAAATTATTAGTGGAGTATAAGTTTCATAAATAATTATTTAAAAAAAAGGTAATTATTAATATAATTATATATTAAATACTTATTGAATTAACACTTAAAGTATTTTTATAATTAGTAATACAATTAATAATTAAACTATTAATTAAATTATTTTGTAACTAAGCAAGCCAAGCTTCAAATTATATTATTCATCAATAAATTATTGGCAGTAATTAAAATTAATATTAATTAGCCACTTGTATTTAACACAAATTAAATTCAAAGCATATTAAATTTAATTTTTAAATGAACGAACCGACTTAATTCCTAGATTATATTGCCAAACAATTTCACAGGTTTAGATAACGATCTTACAGGATTTAGACAACTATCTTGCAAAAGAGTTTTAAAATTTTAACATACCTAGGATTTACTAAATTCATATTTAATCTGGATTTAGTAAATCCTACTAAAATTAAATCGTAGTGGCTATTTGGCAACAAGTTGATTTAACTTTAGTGGGATTTAATATATCCTGTAAATCTAAATTTAGTAATTGTTAAATCCTAAAAAATTGTTTTGTAACATATTTTAGGATTTATGACAATTAGATATTTAAATGTGAAAAAAACGTGTTGAATTATATTAAAAAGATAGTTATAAACTTAAGATAAGTGTATGCAACATAATAAATCTAGTTTAGTACTAATTACACTGGTAATTATTTAACTATTATTTAACTACTATTTACGCTAAAAATTATTTAATGAATTCTTAAGTGCTATTTTAATAAAAATTATACTATTAATTATCTCATTCATCAATTAAATATTTTATTACTAATGAATTAATTAATTAATATTCACATTACAAACTATCTAATTATTTATTTATATTTCAAATTATATCATTTAAGCTAATTAGATATATTCTTAATTAAGAATAAGTCATTCTTCGGATATCCTTATTAGTCTTGTCTAGGGTTTGCTTTTGCTCTTCTCCGTTTCTTCGTTGTCCCCTGCTTCGTTGGGTAGAGTTTTGAACAAACTCATCAAAACTGCATAAATTCTATATCTAAACTACCCTTTAAGATCAACATAATTCTTCACATTACCCGTGCAATGAGAAAACCCTGCTCCCAGCGACTGCGGACGAAGACGAATCGCAGAAGGAGACGTTGAGGCGGCGGTCGAGAGGCTGAGGCGAAGCAGGCCGAACAGAGGGATTTACTAAATCCCAATTTACGCCGTAAATCTGGGATTTACCGAGAATAGGGATTTACGGAGCGCTAGAAACCCGTTTGACATGATTTACCTAAATCCCCCGTAAATCTGATACCAAACAGTTATTGTCAAATAACCCATAAAATCTCACGATAATTCTAAAGCCCACCTCATGGCAATTTCGACATTTTTGTCCAAAATCTCTAAATCCCATATTTTATCGGATTTCGAAATTTAGGGAAAGAATGGCGCTAAAGGGAGAAACATCATTACCTTCGCGGCGAGCTCCCGTGGCGACTTCCGATCCAACAGGATTAGTCGTCGGAGGCGGAAAAGCTTCAACTCTTTCAGAACACTACTTCACGTGAAGTAGAACAACAACGAAGAAATATGGAAGAGGAAAAGCAAGCCCTAGACAACTGATGACGAGTGCCTCGTTCGAATCTCTGCCTCACTCGAACTTCGAGCAACGATGAAGGAATAGAGACGATGGAAAGCTAACCTGCCCGCTAATAAAGGTGTCGAGAAGAATTAGATTAATTCATAATTTTTAATTAGGTGTTAATTTAATTACCTTAATTAATATAATTTGACAATATAAATAATTAATTAGGCGATTGGCCATGTAAATATTAATTAAATAATTAATTTAAATTTGAAATATTAATTAGATAATTATAAGTATAATTGGTAATTAAAACTTTATTAAAATAATATTTAAAATTTTATTGAAATAATTAATTGTGTAAATAGTAGTAAAATGATTACTTATTTCAAACAGTAATTAAATAACTAATTAGATAATAATTATTATTATTATATTGAAATACTTATTAAAATAACGTCCAAATAAGTTAGTAATAAATTACTTCTTAAAATAACATCCTAATTATAATAATTATGTTTAAAACACAAATATTATATAAGTTAACTTCCTTAAATCTTGAATAGCATTATGAAGTAGTCTCATGAGATTTATCAAGACTTAACATGCTAATGATCTAATAAATCTGGATTTAAAGGAGTTATGAAATCCTATTTAAATTAAATCCTAAATGCATCTAAATAGGCCCACATAGAGCAAAGAGAAAATAAATTATAGTAATAGAGAAGAATGCCTTATAAATTATAATCATGTGATTCCAATCTAAACTCCTTTTTCATTCTTAATAGCTTTTCTAATTTTGCCTTTTTTTCTTGTAATATTAAATCATTTGGGAAAGAGATCGAGCTACTGGATAAAAATAAAATTTAATTTATCATGCAGATATTTACATTTTTAAATGTTAAATAAGTATTTTATTTTATTATTTTATTATTTTTATTAATTAATAATTAGTTATTATATTAACATATAAAACATATGATTTAATTAATTTTATTATAATTCATAAAGAATTTTTAAATTAAAATTAATAATAATCAATCTTGTATAGTAGATATAAATAAATTAATCTTAATAATTAATATCAATCAAGTACAAATATTAAAGTTCTGCAATCCGGCGTTACCGGAAATCCCGGTAGAGTTCCCGGCCTTCAGGCGGCAGAAGAGCTCCGACGGTGTCGAGGAGGAACTTCTCTTCTCATCCTTCTTCTTTTCTCTTCTCTCTCTTCCCCTTGAGTCCCCTTTGGTAGAATGAGGGTGTTTGATTTATAGTTTTTTTCTGATGGCATAGCCCGTAAATAGCGTGAGATCATTGCGAATGTGGGGGTGGTTTGAATGGACGGCCGATATCGAACCTTTATCAATGCACCGTTATTGGACATTTGAAGGCGCTTAATGAATTGTTTGGTAATTCGAGATCTTGGCCGTGTGAATTCCGTCTGCGTCGAGCCTCTCCGATTCTAAGTATAGCTCGTTTAAAATTGAAGACCGCTTTAAGTAACTCAAATTTGCGGTTAAACCTTCCACAGCGCGTTCGGGTCTTGATTCGGACCCCATTTGGACTCGGATTGGGTCGAAATTTGGTGTCGTTGGTTTGGTATTACGAGACGCTCCATGTTGATTGTAGACTGCTGAAATCGGATTCTGTGCTTCTGGATTAATTTTTTGAAAGTTTCCCAACTAGCTTTTGCCTTCGATTCGGTGCCCATCAAGCTAATGTTTGATGCCGTATCAATGTTGCTTTAACTGCGTGGATATTATCTCAACAGTATATCTCAAAAATGCATAAAAAATTTAATTCTTTTTGAGGGTGCAAGTTAAAAAATCAGAAACTATCATAAATAAAGATGGAGCATTTATTACTTCAAATACAATTAAAGCAACAATCTAGCTCTATAAATATCTTCAAAGTTATATATCATAGTACAATTTGACATCATTATTCAACATACAGCTTCTCATATAATGCAATGATTCTAAAAGGTAAATTTCATAAATTGAAGTGTTTTCATTCAATGTTGTTTCTATATCCAACATTGCAATAATTTATTAATGATATGCCTTAATTGAGAGAAAATTTTAAAGCATCAAATACAATAAAAAAAATCTCCATGAATTTGTCAACTAACTCTCTTTCAAGATAATTGACCAATGCTTTGCCATAAAGAAATATTGTGTATCTCTTACAATTATGCAAATGGAGAACAAACTTCTTCTATTACAAGAGGAGTATTGGAGTTTGATAGGGGATACCAGCTTATTGAAGATAGTGGAATACCTGCTAATATAAGAAAGAAAAATAGAAGATGAAAAAAGGGGGGCAACAACAAAATTCTTTAAATAAAGAAGGCACTGGAACTTGATATGGATACCACCTAATTTAAGGCAATGAATGCCTCTAATGTAAGAACAAGAAAAGAGGACGAGGAAAATTATGCATACAATAAGTGGTTTTGGTATTGGAGTTATAGGAAATACCTTTATTCAAGATAATGGAATATCTCTGATATAAGAAGAAAAATGAGATAAAAATGAATGCGAGGGGCAAGAGCAATTTTTCTATATAAAGAGGACACTGACGCTTGGATATGAGATAGTGCATATTCAAGGTATGGGAATATCCTCTAAAAAAGAATAAGAAGAGCAAGAGAGGGATTGGAAGAGAGAGGATGCCAATCCCTACTCCCACGAAAGGGCATTTATATTGAATGGGGAGGAGAAGAGTTTCATAACCCTAAATAAGAAAGTGTAATGAAATCATTTAAGGAAGAGAGTTTCATGAATTGATTGTTGCAAATCTCTGCTCGAATTTATTATGATTTTGTGAATAAATATTATTTTTTATCACTGTCATATTGCATATTTATTTTTGTTGTCCTATGCACTAACATTTCAGGTTCATAAGTTTACTGGCAACGTTAATCTAGCTCAAGTATTGGTTAGACTAGGGTTGAGTCTGTCTGTAATTTAAAATTTCAATATACTTTTATTCTTTTGAGTCAAATCATGTATTGGTGACACTGAGCCGAGTAACCTTGCACACACACACTCAAGAGAGTGAGTTGGTGAGTTAGATAATTTTTGTTTTTGAACTATTCGTACAGTACAATGTATATCGTACTAAACGACTAGTTAAAAATAAATAAAATATCCTCATTGGGCACATCTGTTAATTAAGAGTATTAACTAATCATATTGTACAATCCATATATATCATGATTATCGATCATTCTATGAATTATAATAAAATAATCGCTAATCATAATTTAGCGCATAAATATTAATATTAAATTATGTTATAATCGTACAATAAATAATCATCGTAATATGATATTATGCAGATTATTCTAATTGATCATGTGATTAGGGACTAATTATGATTGAATTATTCGATCAAATTATACAGGATGAACGATGACTATCATACTAGCGATCGATGGATACAGGGATGATACTTGATCATCCCACATCGTCCAAGATGAAAACCATGATTTTTTAATCATACAAGTCGATCATACAGGACAAACCGAAATAGATTATGAAACGATATTTAAAACGTCACCCATCACCGCATTCCGTGCAAGCAATCAATATAGTAACTTAAAACAAATTGTACCGTACGATCCGCAGAATTGGACTGGACGATCAATACAAATACTTGAACATGACGTCGCAGGACAATGATTGTTCATACTATGTGTAAGGGTTGTTTTGAACTAATCGTATAGGATGATCTCACGATTGGACTAGTAGATCATAATCGCTATTATTGAAATTTAGAACTTCTTGGAGGCTCTTTTTAAGCTATATATTTCTTATTGGAAATCTTTTACTGTTGATTTATTTGAGAGGGAGCTTAGAGGAAGAGAGACCTTTGAGAGAGAATAAATGGAAAGATTCTTTTTGAGGGAGTTGTGAAAGATTCACAAAGTTTACTATAAGTAAGGTTTCCATTATCTTTTCAAGCTGCTTTCTTGATTCCTTTGTGGCTCTAGGGAAGTATTCTTTAGCATTAGATTCATGTTCTCTACCTACTCTAAGAGGGAGTAAAAGAGATTCAAGTTCTCTGTCTACTCTAAGAGGAGATAAAAGAATCCAGGCCATCTACCTTCACCAGTGAGGTGAAAAAAATCGAGTACTCTGTCTACCGAGTAATTGGAGAAATTTTGTAAGGGCTTCCCCGCCTAGCTATGGGGCGCCAAATGAGAGACACTAAAAGATTAGTGCAATACTGGGAGGGCCTCCGGAGAGTGACATATGTCAGATTGATCGAACCATTAATAAAATCTGATGTGTTCGTTTTTTAATCTTTTTTCACCTTTAATTTCCAACACTTATTTATGTTTTAGTGTGATTAAAAACTTCTGATAATTATGAATTTAATTTGCTTCCGCTTGTGGGATAATTTTTTTTTTAAATATATTATTAAAAAGATAAAAAGATTTTCTTTTTTGCTTTAGTTAGTCTCGAGCTTGATCTTAAAGTTTAACAACCTTCAGGTCCTTCACGAACTTTCATTGATGAAGTAGTTACATGGCTTTTAAAAAAAGAGGAAAAAAAACTTTTCAAAGAGAGAGTTAGAGAGAGTTAGAGAGAGAGAGATCTCTTAAAAAATAATAATAAGTGTTCTAAAAAAAAACCTCTTTAAAAAAAAGAGAAAAATATCTTTATAGAAAGAGTAGAGAAATTTTTCTTTAAAATTAATTTTTAAAATAATAATAATAATAATGCTTTTTTAAATAATCTTAAATATATTTCTTTTTTCAAACAAAGAAAGGAAGAAGACAAAAATTAAAAAAAAAAACTTAAGTAGGGAAGGTGCAAAACGTGCCCCAATATGGAGCCAAATGACGCCTAGGACAACTGAGCAGGCGCCAGATGGCGTTCATGCTAAAGGCGCATCGGTAGCATACGGGTATCACAGGCACGCAGTTAATGTGCAAGTAACACGCATACAACACACGAGTACACGCGGTGCTAGTGGCGCTAAGATGCGCCTGATAGTAGGTGGCTAGCCTAGTTGGCCACCCCAATTGTGCATGGTCTAGTGTGGCCCAATTTCAATCCCGGCTAGCCATATTCCAATATTTTTATGGCCCCAGGACCATTTTCTACTGTCCTTTTTGAACAACTTAAAATATTTTACAGTGATTATTTAATATTTTTTATATGATCACACATCAATTCAAGGAAAGTTTAAAATTAATAGTAAGGATGTTTTAATTGTTCAAGACCACGAGGGAGTCCACATTGACATCTAGGGAGTAATTGTGCCTCGTAATTATAAAAAAAAATAGCTTTATGCCATAACATTTTTGAAAGATCAAACATATATTTTTAGACTCTGCGAGCTTTGACGTCCAAAGTATGGTAAAATGACATTTACAAAAAATTATCTTGATTAAGCTCTAATTTTGAGGCATGTTTGAAATGAAAACTTTCCAAATTAAATTTGGACCATCTTAATTCTGATCTTAACATTACATTCAAAATGAATACATAGACAAGATGAACCCAATGACACTAAAATTGATCCAATCCGAGTCAAATGGGCTCAAATTAAGGATTGAAGCACATTGGAAGCTTCAAAGTATTAATTAGATAACCAAATAATCTCCAAATATATAATGCTTATAATTGAATCGAGCGGCTCAACGAGCCCAAGATCACTTTATTTTGATATAATTAAGGCATTTAAATGTTTGATGAAAGCTCTATAATCAAAGGAATAAATACATGCCCGTTTGATGGAGCACTCCAACTTTACTCTAGATATTTTATATATTTATAGAATTAATATACAACTCTAAAAAATTTTATAAATAGGTCATCATTTTTCACATGCGGGAGAGAAAGGAAGAGAAAGAGAGATATAGAGAGAATTCTCTTGCATTTTTCATCCATCACTGCCAACGATCACCACTAGCAATTGCCACCGACGATCATCATTTCCATCGACAACTGACTTAGAAATCACATTCATCTTCATATTACTAACAGATTTGACTATATTGTTGGTATATTTGTTCGCTCATGGACATTTTTTTTTATATTCTCAATTGAAAAATAAATTAAGCCTTGTTCGTATATTGTCCTTTTGTGGACGTTTGATCTTTGTATTATCGCTCTTTCTTCAATAGTGAAGAAAGTGAGCTACCTTTTAATCATGTTACTTAATAAGTGAATTTTAAAAACTGGGATGCAGCCTTGCTGAGTAAGGCAACTCATACATACATAATATAACACAAGACTCAAATTCAAAAACCTCTTTGTGATAGCTCAAGCTCCCAATTAACAGAATCGAAAGTGGAGCCGCCGTATGCTCACCTTATTTTGTATATATATATTAATTTTTTTTCTATAATGAATTTAAACTTTTATACATGCAAAGTATAATTTGAAATTTATCTCCTGTCTCTTTATCCTATCCATATAATATTTTAATTATCACTATAATTTTTTGCCACTTATCATTGACGAAAAAAACCTTCTAGTTATATTATAAAAGGTTAAAAAAAATATTATATTTCATTATTTGTATTCAATAGTTTATATTTAAAATTCCATAAGATAATATCAAATTAATTTTAAATTATAATTCGTTGAATGGAGAGAAGTTGAAATATTTTGGCTATAAATGGACTATTTTATATATTTCAATAATAATTTATAATATATTACATGTAATAGTTTTTTGTGATTATTATGAATGTTGCTACTTAAAAAATTTAAAATTGTGTATGTTCATAATTTTTTTTACTTGCTATATATCCTGTAATATTTTTCATAATATTAAAATTTTTGAGAAAAAAAAACCTTAATTTATATTTAGAAATGTTATCTTTAGTGGGAGAAAAAAAGTACAAAAAAGGTCAACTAAAAAAGAACAATCTATATAAAGAAAGAAAAAATAATTAGTATATAACGGGTGCTTATAGTATATAATTGTTGTCGTTCTGGGCAAACACCCTAACACCAAGAGGCTCGAGCCCTCAAGCACCTAATGGGCACTTGATAATGTTAGTTGGTCATAATGTGACGCCCAATTTTAATTTGGAAGAACACCATCATTTTTATTTTTTATTTAATCTATGCAGAGCCTCTAAATTTTATTATAAAATAAGTTCAAGCAAAACAACTATATCATTCATATACATACAATTTATACATATTTTATATTTCATTTTGCTTCACTTAATAATCAATAAATAAATATTGGTCCCAATAATCTAGATATATAAGAGAATGAAATCTTACTGATCATTACATCAATAAATTGATATATATAAACATCTCTATAATAAATTGCAATATTATATATGAAGATATTTTCAGACTATTACTTCACATTAATTTATTAAAATTGTGTAACTTGATCATTATTTAATAGCTATTTCAATTAAAGCTCTGGTACCTCACGTTAAAAAAATGATTAGCTATATATTTTATATGTACGTGATGAATATTTAACATTGCATAATAATTAATACTATAAGTGCATAAATTTTTAGCCATTAATAGATCATGAATAATATCATTTAAAGCTATGAATTACTCTTTGAATGCGATATAGTACTCATATAAGTTTGTTTATGCAAAATGTGTCAGCCATTGGTTAAAGGATACATATGATTTCCAGATGACTATCGAATTTGAGCCACATTTACTTGTAATTTATCCTCATCATCTGAAAAAGAAAACTAATTTATGTCATAAACAATATAATTAAAGTTGATGAATAACCATCAAAGTTCAATATAAAGCTCCTTCATTTAAACTAATATATTTTTATCAATTAATATTCTTTATTAGATTAAATATTTTATATTTAATGCATTATATTTAATTAAATTTATCTAATCTTAATACTTTTAAAAATTATCAAAATAAAATTATGCTAAAATATATACTCAAAATCTCAAATATCATCATAATTGCCTACGACAACAAACTAATATTCAAAACCCTAAGGGGCTATTTGATTGAAAGTAGATTAGGCTCGTTTGTGACGACTTTCTTATTGCTTCTTAAAGCAGCTTTCTAATAACAAAAATTAATTTTTACTAAAAATGCTTTAGATATAGTAGAAAAGTCATCCCAACGAGCTTAAAATTAATTTTTGTACTTAGGTTCGTTTGGACAATATTCTTATTGTTTTTCTAATTAGTTTCTTGTAAAAAAAATGCTTAAACTAAAATTTTTTGTACTTTCTACTTTAGAAAGAAGTAAGAAATTTCATCAAATGAAGCCTATTAAATAGTATAAATATACCATTTACTAAATTCACTTGAAAATTTGTTTCAGCATGACCAAAGTTAAACCTAAATTAAATCTTAATGAATGTTTGAATACATTAGGATTTTAAATCTTAAATCTTGAAATATATAAAGTTCAACAATAAATAAATTGATTG
>NW_021340136.1:306549-321695 GCF_001605985.2 Dendrobium catenatum
TCTATTTTATTTTTTTTTTTTTTTTTTTTTTTTTTTTTTTTTTTTTTGAAAATTTTTTCTTCTTCCTTCTTTGTTTTGAAAAAAGAAATATATTTAAGATTATTTTAAAAAAAGCAATTATTATTATTATTATTTTAAAAATTAATTTTAAAGAAAAATTTCTCTACTCTTTCTATAAAGATATTTTTCTCTTTTTTTTAAAGAGGTTTTTTTTTTAAGAAAAACTTATTATTATTTTTTAAGAGATTCTCTCTCTCTCTAACTCTCTCTTTGAAAAGTTTTTTTTCCCTCTTTTTTTAAAAGCCATGTAACTACTTCCATCAATGAAAGTTCGTGAAGGACCTGAAGGTTGTTAAACCTTTAAGAACAAGCTCGAGACTAACTAAAGCAAAAAAGAAAAATCTTTTTATCTTTTTAAATATATATTTTTAAAAAAAAATTATCCCACAACGCAGAAGCAAATTAAATTCATAATTATCAGAAGTTTTAATCACACTAAAACCATAAATAAGTGTGGAAATTAAAGTGTAAAAAAGTATTAAAAAAACGAACACATCAGATTTTATAATGGTTCGATCAAATCTGACCTATGTCCACTCTCCGGAGGCCTCCTCCCAGTATTGCACTAAATCTTTTAGTGTCTCTCATTTGGCCCCCATAGCTAGGCGGGGAAGCCCTTACAAAAATTTCTTCCACTTACTCGGTGAGACAGAGTACCTCGAATTTTTTTCACCCTCCTGGTGAAGGTAGATGGCCTGGATTCTTTTACTCCCTCTTAGAGTAGACAGAGAACTTGAATCCTTTTACTCCCTCTTAGAGTAGGTAGAGAACATGAATCTAATGCTAAAGAATATCTCCCTAGAGCCACAAAGGAATCAAGAAAGCAGCTTGAAGAAGATAATGGAAACCTTACTTATAGTAAACTTTGTGAATCTTTCACAACTCCCCCTCAAAAGAATCTTTCCATTTATTCTCTCTCAAAGGTCTCCTCTTCCTCTAAGCTCCCTCTCAAAATAAATCAACAGTAAAAGATTTCCAATAAGAAAATAATAGAGCTTAAATAAAGAGCCTCCAAAGAAGTTCTAAATTTCAATATAGCGATTATGATCTACTAGTCCAATCGTGAGATCATCCTATACGATTAGTTCAAAACAACCCTTACACATAGTATGAACATCATTGTCCTGCACGATCAGTTCAAGTATTTGTATTGATCGTCCAGTCCAATTCTGCGATCGTACGGTACAATTTGTTTAAGTTACTATATTGATTGTCTTGTACAGAATGCGGTGATGGGTGACGTTTTAAATATCGTTTCATATATCTTTCGGTTTGTCCTGTATGATCGACTTGTATGATTAAAAAAATCATGGTTTTCATCTTGGACGATGTGGGATGATCAAGTATCATCCCATGTATCACTCAGATCGTCTAGTATGATAGTCATCGTTCATCCTGTATAATTTGATCGAATAATTCAATCATAATTAGTCCCCTAATCACATGATCAATTAGACATAATTGTCATAAATCATCAATTACGATGTATATTTATTGTACGATTAGAACATAATTTTAATATTAATATTTTGCCTAAATTATGATTAGCGATTATTTTTTATAATCATAACTGATCGATAATCATGTATGATATGGATTGTACAATATGATTAGTTTAATCACTCTTAATTAACAGATGTGCCCCAATGAGGATTTTTATTTATTTTAACTAGTCGTTTAGTACGATATACATTGTACTGTACGATTAGTTCAAAAACTAAAAATTTATCTAACTCACCAACTCACTCTCTTGAGTGTGTGTGTGCAAGGTTACTCGGCTCAGTGTCCACCAAATACATGATTTGACTCAAGAAAGATAAAAGTATATTGAAATTTAAATTACAGACAGACTCAACCCTAGTCTAACCAATCTTGAGCTGATTAACGTTGCCAGTAAACTTATGAACCTGAAATGTTAGTGCATAGGACAACAAAATAAATATGCAATATGAACAGTGATAAAACAATAATATTTATTATCATCAAAATCATAATAATTGAGCATTATATGAAGAAGACAGTATGTTTGAAAATGATGTCAAATTGTACTATTGTATATAACTTTGAGATATTTATAAGAGCTAGATGTTTGCTTTTAATTTATTTGAAGTAATAAATGCTCCATCTTTATTTAATGATAGTTCTGATTTGTAAACTTGCCCCTCAAAAGAAATTAAATTTTTATGCATTTTTGAGATATGCTTTGAGATAATATCCCGCAGTTAAAGCAACATTGATACGACATCACAAAATTAGCTTGATCGGGCACGAATCTCGAGGCAAAAGCTAGTTGGAAACTTCAAAAATTAAATCCAGAAGCACCAGAACTCCGATTTCAGCAAGTCTACAATCAAACAGAGCGTCTCGGAAATACAAACCCAACGACACCAAATTCGACCCAATCCGAGTCCAAATGGGTCCGAATCAAGGACCCGAAGCGCTGTTGGAAGGTTTAAACCGCAATTTGAGTTACTAAACGGTCTTCGATTTTAACGAGCTTATACTTGAATCGAGAGGCTCGACGAGACGAATCCAACGAGCCCAAGATCATCGAATTCCGACATCATTAAGGCCTTCAAATGTCCAATAAACGGTGCATGATCAAAGGATTCGATATCGGCCGTCCATTCAAACCACCCCCAATTCGCCCATGATCTCACGCCTATTTGCGGGTTATGCCACTCCAGAAAAAACTATAAATAGAACCCTCATTCTACACAAAGGGGACTCAAGGGGAAGAGAGAGAAGAAGAAGAGAAGAAGGATGAGAAGGAAGAAGTTCCTCCTCGACCACCGTCGGAGCTCTTCCTGCCGCCTGAAGACGTCGGAACTCTACCGGATTTCCGTGAAACGCCGGGAATTTGCAGAAATTTGTAACTTTGTGAGAAGTTGATTGTAAATTGATCGTCTTGATTTGTAAGACAGACCAACCTTTGTACTTTAAATAAATACTGGTGGAACTTTGCAACTGGGCGAGGCCCCGTGGTTTTTTCCCTCTTTCGGATTTTCCACGTAAAAACCTTGGTGTTCATTTCTCTTTTCTGCTTGTGTGATGAATACTCGTATAATGCTAGGACGCAAATTTACAAACTCTACCGCCGCGTATATTCTAGCACGCAACAAACATGAATAGAGGAATTTATTCCTTTTGCAACATTTAACATTCTAATTTTTTTGATAAATTGAAAAAAATACATATCTTCTTAGGCTTTTAGACTTTTGAGATTTTTAAATAATCATATTATCTTATGAGGCGTATGCCTTCCTAAATTTTAGATGTACACATATCTTTTAAGGCTTTTTCTTTCTGAATTTTAAGTAAAATGTTCCTTCTAAGGTATTTTCCTTTAAAGATTTTTGGATAATCCTGAATCTTTTGAAGCTTTTAAACTTTTAAGATTTTTAGTATACTTGTGCCTTCTGAGGTGTATGCCTTTTAATATATTGTGTACATATATCCTTTGTGACTTTTACCTTTTGAGATTTTACGTACACATGTTCCTTCTAAGATTTTTTCCTTTTGAAATTTATACGATAATCCTAATTAAACATTTTAAGGCTTTTAACTTATAAGGTTTTTAATGTACTTGTACATTCTGCGGTGTATATCCTATATGATTATGACTTCTGAGATTTTATGTGTATATATTCTTTTTAATGCTTTTGCCTTCTAAGATTTTACGTACATATATTCATTCTAAGACATTTGCCTCTAAAGGTTTTTTAGATAAACTTGAAACTTTTGAGGCTTTTATCTTTTGAGATTTTTGAATGAGTGGAGACCCTGTCAACCACTTGCTCTTATAGAGTATTTCTAGTGAGGACATTATCCACTACTAGCTTCTCATTAAGATCACGTCATTAGTGTGTCTTTCTGGGGTTATGAGTATAGACCTTATTTGCCACTTGCCTCATGAGATATTTTTAATGAGGAATTTGTCTGCTACTAGCTTTCCTTCAAGGCTATCTCATGGGCATGCCTTTCTAGGATTATTCTTTAGACCATTGCTCGATTGCATTAACTCATATAAAATAAGTTGGGAGAAATCCACCAAAGAGTGTTTGACCTATCTGAGATTGTTAGTCAAATCATTGCTCGATGATTTTAATTTGTGTATAAGAGGTCAAAAGAAATTCACCAAGAATATTTGACCTATTTGAGATCATTTGTCAGACCATTATTTGATGGCATTAACTTATGTGAAAGGGGTCGAAAGAAATTCACAAAGAATGTTTGACTTATCCAATGTTATTTGTCATCATATTAATGTCTTCACCCTTATAAATTGTTTTGCAATGAAGACATTTATATTGCTTTCAACCATTAGCAGCTTTACTCTCAACAAAATGATTCTAAGCAATATATGCCTTCTCCCGCATGCTTTGAGTTGAATGTGCATATTGACTTTTTTGTTGATCCAGTCTATGATGTTAAACACAGCAACCCACATTTTAATTTGAATATAATCATGTGAAAGGATGAGGATAAAAAAGCCAATACTTTTCAAAAGAACAAGTTCAAATTAATTTCAATATGATGTCAAACATTACTCACTTTTATAAAAAATTTCAATAGTAAAAAGGTTTAATGGAATCTACAATCAAAAGCTAATTGAAAAAAAAAAGAGAGTTAATGACAATTAGCCAATTACTATCAATAGCACAAATATTAAGAATCTTCATTGATTGCCAAAACAATGTTAGTAATCATAGTCAAACTAAGTTATATTTTAATGAGGTGATTCAATTGAATGATTTGGTTAAAATAACAAAATATTAAAAAAATATAAGAAGATGACTTATCCCTCAATTAAGTATTCATGCTCTCGTTGTAATCAAAAGAATCACATATTCAACTTGTACACATAATAATGAAGGGAGATTTACATACATACCACTTTATACTTCTCTATTTACATATTTAACACTTAAAACTTTAATATTACATACATAACACCCATAGTTCATTTTCATATCAAATATGAGTGGTAGAAATGAAATATATGAGTGGTAGGAAAGAAGTATAAGTGGTATATTTGATATTAAAGTAATATAGAGTGATATGCATGTAATATTAAAATTTTGAATGTTAGATATGCAAATAGGATGTTATAAAGTGGTATGTATGTAAATTTCCATAAATCAAAACATTTATTTGTAGGCTCCTCATCTCCAAATTTAAACTAATTTGAAAACTTGATTTACGAATGAATGGAAACCACAAGCAATAAATATTTAAATCCCAAATTCTCCTAAACTAGCAGACATAGCGAGCAGGAGACAAGAGATGGAGATGGATGCTAACATGATTATATTACACGCAAGCAAAATGAATTACAGAAATGGGACCTTCGTTAGGTTATATTCCTAACTGAACTCCTTAGGCATTGGATCTTAAATCAATGGCTCAAGACCCGTCATTTTTTGAGCCGCATGGTTCTTAATAATTGGCACCTGTTCAACCGATCGGGCGCTGATTTGAAGTTGGTTTTAAGGATTAAGCTAATCGGCCGGGCAATCGGTTGAACTGGCAGGTCCGATCAGAGTTTTAAAACCACGATAAAAGTAATTTAGTTTAAAATGAATATTTTTGGAGTTGCTTGGATGAGTATAAAACGAATGCATGATTTTACTTTTTTTTGTTGAAGTAAAGTAAATGCAATGTAAATTGTAACAATGATGTGTCCATAGTGGTCGGGTGGCCGGCGGTGGGAGGCCTGTGGAGGCGGCATTGGTGGTGGCGGGTGGCCGCTGAGAGCAAGGTGGAGGTGGAGATGGTGGGCGTTGGCGATGGTCAAGTTAGCTTTGGAGTGGTGTAAGTGGTGGCCGCTGAGAGCAAGGTGGAGGTGGAGACGTGGGCTTTTGTCCATCACCGGAAAATTGCCCCTAAATGTATTTGGAAAATTGCCCCTCACCATTTTTTGCCATCTCTATAGGCCACAAGCCACCATCATTGTTGGACTTTAAGCTCCATTTATTTTAATAACATATATTTATGCTATGCTCATCATTTTTGGACTTTACGCTCCATTTATTTTACTTCAAACTGAATAAAAAATAATATATATTTATGCTATGCTCATCAAAATAATTTATTTTTTTTTAAGTATATTATATAATTTTTATTGTCTTCTATTAAATATGCATTTTTTTTAATCTAATCAAATGTTTTCATTAAAAAAAAAAAATCTTATTTAAAAAATGGACATTTATTACTAGAATTTGCCCTGGAACGCCTTGACCTTATTTTGAGACCGCGATGGACGTCCACTGGATCTTAGGCAGCTTCGTCTTGGCCAGACAGACGGAGTCACTCTGGGGGCTCTCTCTCCCTCTTCCGCCCGGTTTGTCGAGGCTATCGGAGAAAAGAAGGTAGAAGAAGAATGTGGGGCTCCGCTCGAGTGACGTTTCGGCGTCTTGCTACTGCGGTGGCCGGTGCACCCGTGGAGCGGTGGGCTTTTGTCCATCACCGGACGAATCAGGTTCAATCCCGCTTTTCCGTTATCGCCGAATTGCTTTGTTTGGTTTAGTTTCAGTTTTAATTGACCGTGCTTTCTTTCACATCTTCGGATGCTTCATGGTATATTAGTGTTTTGACTCTTTCTTTTTCAGCAACCAAGTATGTTATTTAGGACTTTTATCATAGAAATTTTTTTGTTGAAGCTCCTAACGCCTTTTGGATATTACAGACTGGTCTCTTAAGTAGCATTCTGGTCATCAATGTGGCATTTTAGCATGATTTAATTTTTGTGAGGTGGCGAAACTCTTCTTGTGATATTGTACCAGTGTTAGCCAAGTTTCTGAATCGAAAGGTTTTACCCAAGGTAAAAAAAAAAAAAAATCAACTTGTGGGACTTCCAAGCGTGACTTCCGAAGTTGGAAAATGATTCCTTGAGTGCAATGAGTACTCTCTGAAGGTTTGTTAGGACTGTCGAGGAAGGTTGGAGAAATTATTCTTTCCTAGGACTTCCAAATGCTGAAAGTTAACTCATTGGATCCAAAGGGGCTGAACTTGAAAATTAAAGAATTTATTTCTACAGATCCCATGGTTGCAAAATATTTAAAAGACTTGAAATGGAGACTTATTTATAGATTTCAAGTAGAAACTATTTAGGAAATTCTCAGATGCGGAGCAAATGCTGGCAATTTTGCACAACTCTTCCTCAAAATCTATCTAAAACAAAATAAAATAAAAACACTCTTAGAAACTCCCTGGTCCACATACATGAGCCATTTGAAATTATCACTAGTTACTAGCCTAGTAAACCCATAGATCTTGTTGTACTTCCTTTTGATTCTAGACCCAGTGAATTCTCACAATTATTTGCACATCATATGCATTATTTTCATGAAAATATTCACAAGAAATTAATAGTTATTTATGACAATTATAAGTGTTTTGTTGTTGTACATAGGAAACTATTAGACCGGTCCACTGGACCGGTCCAGCCGGTCCAGGCGGGACCGGTTCACGGGCGGAAATCGCGAACAGGCGGATCTGGCGGAGAACGAGCGGCCCGTCCGCCCCCGTAGAGCCGTTTATCCTAGGGTTTGATCATCTTGAATTTGAATGTAATTTGAGATCTCTTAGATTTAGGTTTTCTTTGGGCTCTTGGCGTTGCCAGAGATTTGGGAGAGAACGATCCTCCTCTCGAATTGAGGATCAATTGTATCTTGCTATTTTATTCATCGACTAGTGGAATACAAGCTTTTCTTTGAGTTTTCTCTCAGATTTCCTTGTTGTTTTGCTGTTTTTCTGCTATAAACAGCAGATTTCTGCTGTAAACAGCAGATTTCTGCTGTGGACAGCAGTTTCCATCGGATCAACTTCAGTTTTGGTGAGAAACACTTGTGAATCCAAGTGTTTCCTATCAGAAACACATGGAATTCAAACTAGTGGATAAGATAATGTTGCTTTTGAATATCGAGATGTTTCACATTGGATTATCTGAAAAAATACTTGCAAGAAATTTAGAGTCGTATGAAGCTTTGCAACGGATCAGGACTAATGCTGACATTTGAAAATAATTAACATCAATTTGTTCTTCAATATGACTGATTTGACTGAACTTCATGTGCTTGTTATCAATAATTTGGATTCCTCTGTTTTTTTACTCCCTACTTTTGAATGCACATTCAGAACCTTACAAGACATGTCTATGCAACTTGTCCCTAAAGTAATTATCGATGAGGAGTTTGTGTCTACTATTGATGGTAGATATCAAAGATATCTTATACGTTGGTATGCCAAGCCTACATGTGATGATTCATGAATTACTTTGCATTTATGCCTTGACTTAGGTTGACGAATATCAAATGCTCAATAGGTTGGAGCCAAAATTTTCAAACCCAATAGATTTGATTGAAATTTGAAAGTCTATTCGCCTTGAAAGCATAAAAAGTGATTATTCATATGAATTATATCAATCCTATGGTATTCCTTTAAGCAAATATAGTAGTTTAGAATCAGCTGTAAAATGTGAAATGCTAATTACTAGTTATTATGCTGATTTCCTCTATAGTTCCACTATTTTGCTGTTGCCCGCGTGTTTATAGTTATTGTTTCTTCATTGTTTTACTTTTTAGTGGCTTGCGGATGGTTATTCGTATTGGTTGCCTTTCCCTTGTAACTGATGTGGGGCCTGATTGTTTCATTTGTGGTGATTTCTATCCTTATTATTGTCCATTTAATTGCTAAGCCATTGGTTTCAAATGTTGATTGAAATTTTTTCTACATACGTGCTGAGTTTTCTTTTTGAAGCAATAACTTAATTAGTTGCTTACTTTTTTATATGTATCATTATTTTCTTGTAATTTGCGATTGTTAAATTATCTCGTGGAATGAATAAAAGATAATTGCTGTTTTGATAGTAAAATTGACAAGTATTTGCTAAAGTTATAAATTAGTAACTTGCAGATTGTGATTTTTCAGTTTCCGTCTTGCATCCTACAGGCTGATTAGAAATCCTAGACCCCTACTAGTCCTGCATCACTTAATATTCAAAATTCCATTGAGAAATTGTTTTGTCAAACCATTACAGTATCACTCATAGTTCTCCAAATCAATAAGTAGCTAACATGAAACTAAAGTTTATATACTTTATATTTATACATTTGTATTTGCATATTGGTAAAGTTTATTTTACTCGGTGTAATTTTGTATTAAAAGTCTTTAAATATTGGCCAAAAATCATTGACCTTGTATGTTTAAAATTCTATGATGCTTAAAAGGTCTTTTGCTTTAACGGTTAAAATATTTCTTTGTGCCGTCAGTGCCATCAATTAAAAAAAATTATTTAAAATATTTCTTTGTGCCGTCAGTGCCATCAATTAAAAAAAATTATCGATTCATTTGATTTTCATCTATTTGGCTTGTTGTTTGTGCTTGGGTCATGTTTAGCTTGATAATACATGACCTAAACATCAGGGGTGTCAATATTTGACCCAACCCGAAAACCCGATCCAAACCCGACCCGAAAATTTTGGGTTTGGGACAACCCGAACCCGAACCGGGTCGGGTTCAAGTTAGGGATTTCGACCCGTTTGTAAAGCCAGGTCGGGTTAGGGTTGACCCAGAAACCCGAAATCAACCAGGTTTGACCCATTTTTAATTAATTTAGGAGGTTTTTAAAAAAATTATTATGAAATAAGTAAATGATTTTCTAAAAAATAATAAACATTATTGTCTAAATTAAATTAAGATTAATTTATTTTAATTTGATTATTGTAAATCTTACCTTAATTTGATTTAGGTTTAAATAAATTGAATTAAATAATTTTTTTTTAGTAAAATATACCCGAAGCGGGTCGGGTTCAGGTTCAGAAAACCGACCCATTTGCGACCTCGTGACCCGATTTTGACAGCCCTACTAAACATGAACATGATTTTTTATCTCCTCAATGAACTCAAATTTAATTATGTTTGGCTTGATAGTTAACAAACTAAGCCTAACAAGATTGCAAGTTATTTATGTTTGACCATGGTTACACCCATAATGACAATTGATTTTTGGTTGCATATGCGGTCATGTCATTCTTGTTAGCAAGGATTTATCTTGATGAAATTCATATTGGAATAATCCTTTATTATTTCCAAGGTTTTAAAAATCGGACCAGTCCGACTGGTCCAACCGGTTCAAACGTGAACCAGCCACAAGGTCGGTCCGGTCCACTCTAAAAACCTCTTATGTATCAAATTGAATTGAACCGGTTTAACAGACAAACTGGTGAATTGTCCCCGACTCTTTTGAACCAGCTGGTTCAATTACCACATTTTTAAAATAATTAAATAAATAAATTTATTATATCAAAGATTATATATTAAATAATTTTTTTAAGTGAACAAATTAATTTATATTTGAAACATTTAATTTTAAATTTGCATGATATTTTTATTATATTTACTTGCCCCAAACCATCATGAAGCATCACATGGTTCGACCACTCCATGTGAGCTCTTAACACAAGAAAATTAAAAAAACTATATAAAAAAATAGCAATAAAGAGTTTTCAAGTGATGTAGGACTAAAAAGATGAGTTGAGGTTTATGAGCTCATAACATTTATAATGTCCATAAAATCCATTTTTAAACAAATTTTTTAATTAATACTTATAATGTGAATAATATTTATTTATTAGTTAATGATTATTTATACACTATAAAAAATAATTTTATCTATTTATTAGTGAGAAATTATTTTTACATAAATAATTTTTAGATATAAATTTATAAAATAAATTTTGCCTCAAGATTTAAGTAGTTTTCACTAGCAAAGCCAAAATGCTCAAAATGCCACAAAACAACATATATTTTAACGTAAGAAAGGGGCCAAACTGCCAAAGTCAGCCGCCCACCAAACCAATCAGAAAAGGTAGGCAAAAGGCCAACAGGCAACCGGCTAGAGCAGCTCAAAGAAAAGCACCGCGGAACAGAACAGCCAACGATCGGAACGGGCGCTAGGAGGGGAAGCTCGGACATGCAGAGGAAATACATGGAAATGAATATGGACAGCATTAATGAGGCTGAAAAAGGCATCAGAACTCTGTATCCATCATTACAAGGCAGTAAAACCCGAAACCAACCAAGCACAAACCAAGGAACCAAGTCGCCCAAAAGCAGCACCAAAAACAGCGGAACCCAAGGCAATGCATGTCAAAGCACAACCTAACACATGATCATAGTGCCTTCCTCATAGGTAGAAACACAAAAAACAAAAAACAATAAAATTCAAGATACAATATAAAAATGAACTTGCCATGCATCAAATCTCAACTCACAAAAATAAAATGTTTTGTCGAGTGTATCATTATGAATTCATTATCAAATAATCTCTCGTCGGAATTGATGTTCTATGTACCATATAATCAATTATTTTGCCACCAAAATTGTACAAGTTGAAAGGTTTACAATCGAAGCCCTCTGACAGTTTGATTTTACTACAAAATGATATTATAATTATATAATGCTAAGAACCCGTAAGTTCCCAATAGCTAAAATTCTTAAGTAAAGAAATTATGAAGTATAAATTGATAGGAGCAAACTCTATTATCTAAGATTGACTTACATTTGTCCCCATGGACAAACATTCATCCAGATTTACAAAGTTTGCTTGAACAAAAAAAATAACTCATGTTGTTTAGTAAGCATATTAGTTCATGCTGAGCCAACTAACATTCTCTCTGATTAAATAAACTATGAACCAGGAACCAGCCCAGATAACAGAACTATAGGATTTATCAGGTTAATATCATTATTCCCTCACGGTTCATTTAACTTCATAGTTGTAATCCTGATCAATTTACTGATACTATACACAATGCGTTTAGTGTCTATCTAATAACTAGCTTTAATCGAAAGTTCTCTCTCGTCATAAGGATAGGTAATTAACTATAGGGACTTACGCCTATAAGAAACCTAAGAAACCAAATAATAAAGTCATCGTGAAATGAGGATAAAATCTAATTATAGTGATTATCTTCAAACTAATCTAACTTTTGCAAATTTAATCCGAACCCCTAAACTCTATAGAGTCGGGCATAAATTTTTAAAGCCCACATCAATTGAAATGGTAGAAATATGGAGTATACACATCATTTTCGGCAGATGTATTAATTTACTTCCCAGAAAATAATGTTGCGGATTTTTCATGATTTATGATTTTGATGCTAGCAAACACTTATATTTCTCTACGACGGCCTTATTTACTAACATTTCAGGTCCACACGATCAGACTGCAATTTTGAACCAGCTCAAAGGAGTGTAGTAGACTAGGTCTGAGTCAGTTTTGTACACTTTTTACTTTCTGAGTCTATTGGTATTTGGTGTGGCTCCTGATGCTTGTAACTTGGAAGTATTTCTGACTATTTCCTAAAGTTTACTGTTTTTGTAACATCGATCGGGACGTATATTATAATGGGCTGGACGATCTGTTCAAAGCAGAAACCCTAATTAGGGAACCTCATTAAAACAGTCGTCATTATGGCTCAAAACACATCGTTCCTGGACGATTTTGTATCGGCCAGGACGAGGCCCAAACAGAAGAATTATGCCCCCGATCTATTTAGGAATTACTTAGGTATTTTGACCATCGTCCAGTGGATCGTCCAGGACTAAAATATCGTCATTGTACGATCCGGAGCAATTTTTCCAAAATTTCTCTGATTAATTAGGAAAGCAATTATGACTTGATTGCACGAACAAAATCGTCCCTGACCGATACGCTGGAAGATTGGACATCAAACAGCTGTTTTTCAGGGCGATGTTCAGGACGATATTCCACGATTTGTATCTGATCGTCCAAGATGATATAGTACTCGTCCTAGGACGATAAGAACAAATTCTTCTTATCGTCTCAAATCGTCCGGCTGATTGGGCTTAAATTGCATGATCGTACAGCGATATATTAATCGTAGCCTAGACGAATAGTCGCACACTGCATTAATGAGCTTGTTTGAGATTTCTATTTAATTTTTAGCAAAGCACTTTGTAAGTGTCTTGGCAGCCATTGTAGCTTCGTTCTTTTGGGGAAATTTGAAAGAAAGCTTGAAGAGGGAGTGAGGAAATGGAGAGTTTGAAGAGGGAGAAGATCTGTGAGGGGGACTCAAGGGAGTGTGGGGGGGTCCCACGCGTTGCTCAGGCAAGCTCGCACCTGAATACGTCGGATTCAAGGCTTGTGTCGAGGGAAGTTCACACAAAAGAAGATCTATTTTGGTGTCAAGGAGCCCGGCGACTCCGCCCGCAGCCGGGGTAGGTGAAGTGATTTTGTAAGGGCTTCTCCCTAGCTGTGGGGCTAAAGGAAGAGACACTTAATTTAGTGCAATACTTGGAGGGTCCTCCAAGGAGTGGACGTAGGCAAGGTTTGACGAACCACTATAACTCGGTGTGTCTTTCTTATTATTGCTTCCGCATTAATTTCCGCATTTTGATTTCTTTGTGGTGTTTTGGTTTGTAGTTTTGTTTAAAAGATTTTAAAAATCTTTAACAACCAAATCACCTCTCTCTTAATTAGCCTTGGGCTAGTTCATAAGGCTAACACCCTAACGAACTTTCAAATAAAGCAAAAGGCGTGAGCCCTAATTATATAAGTCATTGATTAAGTTTGATGTAGAATTAAAAACTCCTTTTCATCGTACACTCTCATTAGTAGCATGCCCCTGACTTATAGATGAATCTTTGTATTGAAGCCAAAGTCACCTACACTTATATATATAATCTCCCATAACTTCATAAAAATTGTGTTCAATAAGCATAACTTCTACAGTCTTACAGCAACATTAATAAAACTCAATTCTTTAATATCTAAAAGTTTATTTCAATTTGCTAAGCCAAGAGATAAAAAGATCTATGCAAAGAGAAACCATAAAAAGAAAAAGAGAAATACAAAAAATGGAAAGGCAGGCTAGTGAAGTGAACGCATAAGATGTAGGCATTATTGATCCAGATGAATGTGGCAGAGATGTCAAGATGGAAACTGGTATTTGGCGTGGGGAAAAGTTATAAAAGTCATTGAAGCTTATTCTAAAAGCCTGACATGAAAAGTGACTTGAATGGAAACTTTAAGTTAAGGGTATTTCGAACCTTCTAACATTTCATAAGATGTATAAGAATTGTCAGGAGACCTAGACTTGTGCATATTCAAAGCATAATATAATGTGGGAAATTAACCTACGTTGGGCGAAACAATAATAGGAGAGACTACCTTCTCTTCACTAGACCAATTATATCATGAAAAAAAAGGTTAAAACTAAGTACAAGAATAAATATTCATAAATCAGGAATCAGTATCTAAATGAAACTTCATCACTAGCAAACATGCAAGAAATTACTACTTGGCACGATCTGATGTCGAGATCATTTGCCTTCACAGCAACTGGTGGAATGAAGCCTTCAGTTGCTTGGCTCCATATGTCAAAACCTTTGATTATGAAGAGGCAGACTTGTCTTCAAACTTTTCTGCAAATTAAAGCACATGTAGTTCAGCATAGACTCAAAATTTACCTTAATGAACATTGAAGAACAACCAAAGCAACAACAAATGACAGACAGCTGTTTAACATCTACAAGATAAAATTTTCAAGCTAGCTTTGCTTAAATGATATGGAAATATAATCAAGGTTGTTAAAATCAGGCGAACAACGAACCGGAAGAATAAGAAATTCACGGTTCAACGAGTCGGACCGGGGGTCAAAACGAATGACATAATAAAAACAATATTATTAAAAATTCATAAATCATAAAATGATGTTCATCCAAATATAAGACAAAAATTAAAACAATAAAAACAATAAAACATAAATTTACATAATTAATTTAAAGAATTATTTAAAAATTCACATAAGAGCAAAAATCTCAAATCTCATAATCTAAGAGAATATACACTCAATAATAATGATGAATTTATATTTAAATATTTTTTAATTTAAAATTTGATTTTATATCTAAATTACATATAACTATATAATTTATATAAATATTACTATTTTATATTACACATTTAATATAAATTAATTCAAATTATAAGTTTATGAATTTAATATAAATTATATGTTATATGTCAAATATATTATCATCTATATGTTAATATTACT
>NW_021340136.1:321705-382221 GCF_001605985.2 Dendrobium catenatum
CTGAAAAGGAGATATAAGTCTAGGCAAAAGAACAATTAAATGATTCATAAGAATTTTAGAAAGTACTTTATAAAAATCAGTACACAAACTAAAAGGTCTAAAATCATTTTAGGAATTGACCGAATTGTTCTTGGTAATAAGAACAATAGAAGTAGACGAAAAGAATTTAGGAATAGTAGAGCCATTAAAAAAATCATTCATTGCAGAAAACAAATCATGGTAAATAATATGCCAAGTCTTCTGAAAGAATTTAGTAGAGTAACCAGCCGGACCAGCAACAAAATTAGCATTCATACCAAATAAAATATCTTTAACCTCCTCAAGAGATGGAGATTTTGTTAAAAAAGCATTGCCCTCAACCGAAACCAATTGAGGAATAAATGAAGATTAGGAAACTAGAAGAATAAGAAGATTATTAAGATGACTTTGAAAATAGTAACAACAAGTTAGAAATCTCCCCATTATCTTCACACATGGTGTTAAGATAGTTGTTTGCATTTTTACATCTTTGCAACTTGAATAATTTTGATGATTCCAAAAATATTATTCAAATGTGTATTTATCCTAACCAATTTTAGTAGATTTGTATTTGCTTTCGTGTGTACTAACATTTCAGGTGCAACAAACTCTCAAACACGAAGTCTTCAATCAAATTCAGCAAAAATACCTTTAGTTTTTGAAGCTTAAAATTATCATTTTATTTGAAGAGGATGATTGTAATTGAGTGAATAAAAACATACACACACACATAAGGAGATCATATAAAACTTATACTGATCGTACGGGACGATATCAGTTCATACGGGACGATCAGACAGTTATCTCCTATTAAGTCACATGAACGAATAGGGAACTGGCCAGAAAAATTTTTTTAAGTCCTATTCATCCGGGACGAAATTAAAAATCATCTAGGACGATTTTCTCTCTATAAATTTTCATCCAAATGAAAATAAATTATCGTACAGGACGATTTACGCTATGTAAGATTTTTGTCCAGACAAAAAAATTATCGTACAGGACGATTTGCTCTCTGTAAGAATTTCGTCCAACGAAATTAAATATCGTCCATGACGATTTGGTCTCTTTAAATTTTCATCGGACGAACAAAAATTTCGTCCAGACGATACAACGACTTAGGACGGTTTTTTCTACAGTTTTGGAACCACCTTGTAATAACCGTTCGTTGCCGGACGAACTTGGTTCGTACGGACGATCAACTTGTAGAAAACATTTGTACACATATACAAAGAAATTCATTTGAAGGCTTTTAAGTAATATCTCCAGGATGATCCACAATCGTACGAGATCCACTGCGTTAAAATTGAAAACTTGCAGTTTTTGGCGATTTTTCTTGTTCTTTGTATAAATAGTTCAATTAGACTGCCACCCAATCTTTTTTGTCATTTGACTTTCAGCCTTTTGAGAAATAGTCAAGAGAGAGTGTAAGAGAGCATTCAAAGGAGGATTCCTACACTGGAGCGTGAAGGCTTCAATTGGTGTTTAAAGGTAAATCTCTACTTGTAATTGGATTACTTCACTCTTTTCTTTTTCCTTCTAGATTTCTTGTGAGAAGATCTATCAAGGAGACCCGGTTCCTGCCACATTTGGAGAGTGTGAAAGGCCGAAGGGTCCTGCCTACACTTAGAGAGTGTGAACACCGAAGGGTTCACTGCCTACACTGGAGAGTGTGAACATCCGAAGGGTTCGCTGCCTACACTTGGAGAGTGTGAATAGCCGAAGGTTCTCACCACACACTAGAGAGTGTGAAAGACGAAGGGTTCTCTTCCCACACTAGGAGAGTTGTGAAAGGATGAAGGTTCTCTTCCACACACTAGGATGGTGTGAAAGGACGACGGTTCTCTGCCAAACTGTACAACTTAGTAAAAGAGACAGTATCTCTGCCGCACTGGATAGTTGGTGAAAAAAGAAGTTTTTGTAAAGGCTTCTGCCGCTTGCTGTGGTGCAAAGGAGAGCCTATTTATTAGTGCAATACTCGAGGGTGCCTCAGGAGTGGATGTAGGTCTGGTTTGACCGAACCACTATAAATCTGTGTGTCATTTACTTTACTGCTTTTATTTTCTGCATTTTACTTTTGTTTAAAATTTCTTGGTTGAAAACTTTTCTATAAAAATTTATATAAAAAAATTTCATTATGGGTCATCACTTTTTCAAAGAGGGTTTAAGTTTTAAAAATACCAATTCACCCCCCTCTTGGTACCTTGGGACATTAACTTAGGTCTAACAACCTATTCACTAGACTCAATCAAGTGGTATCAGAGCTTTATTTCAAAATCAAAGTTTAAACATTTTTTGATTAACGTAGGATGGTACATTCAAAAACCGAAATACACGCTGGGTTAATCTATTACTAGACTCTCCTAACTGTTTGACAATCTATTACCTTTGATTTTGCGAAAAACACGCATGTCTACTTTCCCCTTACAGTCACTTGATTATCGTATGTGATCCTAGTCAAGAAGTTTACTACTAAACCAACTAGATCTCTCTCTTGTTGCCTAGACTTATATCTCCTTTTCAGATGGGTTTTGTCAAAGGTAGAGCTATCTCAGATAGCATCCTGTTGGCACAGGAATTTTGTAATGATTTGGATATTAAGTGTCGTGGTGGTAACATGATCATGAAACTTGATATTTTGAAGGCTTACGATAATATTAATTGGAAGTTTATTTATCATATTTTGAGCTTATTTTGTTTTGATCTCTCTTTTATCAGACTCATTAAATCTTATATTGAAAGCCCTTATTTTTCTATTTTAGTGAATGGTAAGTGCCATGGTTTTTTCAGGGCGTCTCATGGGCTGCATCAGGGGGATCCTATTTCTCCTACACTTTTCATTATTGCAGCTGATTACCTTTCTAGGGCTATTGAGGACACTTATAAAAATTGTTCTAATATTTATTTTCGTACTTTAGGTGGTATCCAAATCTCCCATCTCTATTTTGCTGATGATTTTATTGTTTTTTCTAATGCTAATATTAATATGGTCGGCAAGATCATGGACTTGTTTGAGCACTTTGAATCGGTTAGTGGTTTGGCTTTCAATAAACATATGAGCTGCTTTATTATTGGTAAGAATGTCCCCTCTGCTTGTGATTTCGATATAAAAAATATTACTGGTTTTACCTAAGGTGCTTTGCCAATTAAATATTTGGGTATTCCTTTGTATAAGGGTAGAAATAGGTCTTCTATCTTTGATGATTTAATTTCTGTTGTTCAGAACATATTGTCTTCTTGGGATTCTAACTTTTTAAGTTTTGGTGGTCTCTTAACTCTTATTAAAAGTGTGCTCTATTCTATTCCGGTTTACTATTTTCAAACTCTTTTTCCTATTAATACTATTTGTCAGAGAATTGATATAATCCTCAATAATTTTTTTTGGAAAGGCTTTAGTAATAACTCTAAGATTCATTGGTCTTCTTGGAGTAAATGTTATGGGTCTGTGCATGAGGGGGCTTTGGGTTGTAAGTCGATGTTGGATTTGGCTTTGGCCTTCTCTTGTAAGCATTGGTTTAAGCTCAGAAAAAATGACTGCCTTTGGGCCAATTTCATGTTGGTTAAATATTGTGGGAGGAGGCACCCTTCTTTATGTGGCTTTGCTCAAGGTCACTCTAAAGTTTGGAAACATCTTTGCTTGGTTAAATGGAAGGTTGAGCCTTATTTGACTTGGGGGCTTGGTTATGGCACCATTTTCTTTTGTCAAAACCATTGGATTAATGGTCAGTCCATTGACTCCTTATTAAATACTGTCTCTAATGCCAATGAGAAAGTTAACCATTTTTTTCTAATCATGGTTGGGATTTAGAGAAACTTTCTTGTGTGCTTCCTGATTGCATTATTCATCTTATTTTAAAGATCCCTTTAAACATTTCTTCTAAGGATGTGTTACTTTTTTCTCTTTCCAAGGATGGCACTTTTTCAGTTAAAGAAGCCTGACAATCCATCAGAGTTAAAAAGGCTCCTTCTAAGTTTTTTAATTTGATTTGGCACAAGTATATCCCTTCTGCGGTTTCTATTTTTGTTTGGAGATTTCTTCATAAGCTCATTCCTACTGACGAGAATCTGAGAAAAGAGGTTTTATTTTCCCCTCTAAATGTCAATGTTGTTTCCATGTTGAGAACATGCATCATGTCTTCATTTTTTGTCCGGTTGCTGTTAAGGTTTGGATTTATTTTGAGGATATTTTTCACTTTAACTTTTTCTCTGTGAATTCCTCTTTATATTCTCTTTTTTATTGTTGGCTGGTTAATGCTAAGGGGCATATTTGTAATGTTATTCCTTGTCTGATTCTTTGGTTTCTCTAGTTGGAAAGAAACGATTCTCATTTTAACGATGTGTCGATGGATTACAAGAGAATTATTTAAAAAATAAAAGATAAAATGGTTTCTCTTTTTTCTGTCCAGTTACTTTCATAAAAGAATTTCAAGAATGCCCATTTTGTCTATTATAACTTTGGTATTAATTTGGTGGTTCATAATTCCTTTCAGATCACTAGATACACCTCGTGGACGAAACCTTCTTCTAGTTTTGTCAAGCTGAATGTTGCTAGTGCTAGATTGGGTAATACATTTGCCTTTGGTGGTGTTTTAAGTGATCACAATGGCTCTTATCTCTGGGGTTTGCTGGGCCCGTGGTTTTGGGTGATATCAATCTTGCAAATTTTTTTGGTTTGCTTCATGGTTTACAGTTTTGTATTAATCTTAATTTGATTGATGTTGTGTTGGAAGCCGAATTTGATTTAGGGTGCTCAAGGGTTTGGGTGACCATAATTGCTCTTCAATTCTCTTTTACAATTTGAGGGATATTAGAGCTTCCCTAAACTTGGTGCATTGCTAT
Source organism: Dendrobium catenatum (assembly GCF_001605985.2). Classification (NCBI taxonomy): domain Eukaryota; kingdom Viridiplantae; phylum Streptophyta; class Magnoliopsida; order Asparagales; family Orchidaceae; genus Dendrobium; species Dendrobium catenatum. The sequence goes on from NW_021340136.1 coordinate 326,560, forward strand.
TTTTCCAATATCCTGGGTGAGGCTAATGCATGTGCCTATGGTTTGGCTAGCATTGGTTGTAATTTTAATAGTGTTAACAAGTTTACTTTTAATCAGCTCCCTCTTTTCATTAAGGGTCTTCTTAGACTGGATCAACTTGGGTTGCCTTATGTTAATGATTAAGCAGCTTTTCTCTTCTTCTTGTACATTTTTTGTCAGTTTATTTTTCTACCTGGCTAACTTTTGGCTGCTTTTGCTAGTTGTATTATTGTGGAGGTCATTTTGGTGGTTCTTTCTTTCGGATGGTTGTTGGCTTGCTGCTGTGCAGCTGGTGTTGGACGGGGTGTGGGGTGGCTACCTGGGTCTCATTTCATATTATTGTGTTAGCCCGTTGGGTATCTATTTCCTGGATCTGTTCTTGTTCTGTTGGGAGTTCTTTATTGCTTTTTGTGATAAGTTGTTGGTGCCTGGGTGCCTCATTCTTGGTTGGGTTGTGTATTCCTCCTTTCCGTCGCTTGCTATTGGTTGGTTTTTGATTTCATTGGTCTTTCTTGTGATCTTGGGGATCCCGTGCTGGATTTCTATTTTGGTTGGCTGGATGCTTTTCCCGTTAGCTGCCTTACACATTTTGCTTCCTCTCCTCCTGGTTGGCTGTCTGGCTTCATTCCTTGGAGTCTATTTTGCTTCTCTTATATCACGGTTTGCTGGTCCTTCCCTTTCTCTATCATTTTATTTAAGTTTATCTATTATACTCTTTTGTTTGGTTGTTTGGTGGGCCTTGTGTTGTTTGTGCAGGCTTTTAGGAGTTTGCAAATTTTGTTAGGAAGCTGATCGTGCAAGTTTGTTTTCCCTTTCTTCCCCATTTTTGGGTGCTTGGGCTTAAGCACTGTAGAATGTTACAAGGTTATCTTGTATTTTTGTGTAGTAAGGACCTGGTGCTCTTAAGTTTTTTTGGCTTTTACTTTTGTAGCTCTCTGGAGCGTAGTGAGTACGGGGTCCTTTTAAGGACTTTCTAACTTTTTTGCCTTATTAACGCTCATGCAATTTTGTATGATATTGATTAGATGATTATGATGAGTATCATGTTCTTCGTCAATTGCTATGATAAAGAGGTTGTGCCAATAGAGAGCAGGACTGATATGCCATTATTAATAGGCACTACTGAGTGGCATATATGTCGGTTAGAGAGAGAAGCTCCTGGGCCATTTTCTAGAAAGAGAAAGCTCTGTTTTGAATTTCTTCTTTTTGCGGGCTCTCTGCGGATGGTGGACTTGACGATGGCCGCTCATCGGACGGAGGATCGTCGGCCTCCCACCAAGATCATGGCCTCCATTCGTCCATCTGGTACCGATCGTATCCATGGTAAGAATAATAATAATCTTGTGATCAGATAGGCCCCAAGACCTCCAGTTCGTCAAGAAATGGTGGCTGAAGGAAGAGGCAAGAAGGTGTTGATTATCCGTGCTGCGGGAGGTACCAAAGATTCTGCAAAGGTGAAAGTCATTTCAGGAAATCAAAATCCTAAGGCATCTTCATCTGTTGGTTTGGTTTTGAAGGTTAATAAGTTTGTGAGAAATCTTAAGGAAGATGTTGGCCGTAATATAGCATCTGAAATTGATGCTTTGGGAAGTCTAGAAGAATTTGAAGGCAATAATCTTGCGAAGAACGATGTGATTAACACAAAGCAGGACAACAACGAGGACGGGGATTTTTGATAAGAATGCTATGAAGGATGATTTTATTGAAGCATGGAAGAAACCTCAACATCAAGATTTCATTCAACAATGATCATGCAGAAATGTCGGATGACGGGATTGCAGTCAAATTAAATGCTGAGAAAGGATTTGATGAATGCGCAAGTTCTGAAATACTCACTAGTTATCAAGGTTTTGGGGGACAAAATAACTTTTCTTATGTGTAGCATGGAGTTGAGAAGGAAGTGGAATAAATTCGGTAGCTTTCACATGACTTCGCTTGGTATGAACTAGATTCTATGTTTGTTTAAGACTGAGGAAGCAATGGATAAAGTATTGAATGGTGGCCCTTGGTATATGGGAGGATACATTGTGGGCATGGACAAATGGTCCCCGTTGTTCAATCCCAACTCCTTCAAAGGTATTACTGCACCTGTGTGGATTCGCCTCCCTTGTTTGCCACTATATTATTGGGATGAAGAGAATATTGCGTGAATTGCATCGCGTATAAGTGTACCAATGTATGTGGATGGGAATTCTTTTAAATAAGGAAAATGAGAATTTACGCGGGTGTGTGTGAGATTAAATTTGAAAAACAATCTTCCAAGTGGCATCTGGGTAGATGGAATAGCAGGAAGATTCTTCCATAAATTAGAATATGAGAAAATTGATTTGTTATGTTATCACCGTGTCAAAGTGGGGCATGATAAAAAGGGTTTTTCTTATGTTGTGATGCTTGCTCATAGTGACAAGACAGTGAAGAAACATGAAGTAGCAAGTGATCTGGTAGTACCGGCTGAAGACAAAATTTTTGGGGATAAATATGGATCGTGGATTCACGTTCAGTTTAAGAACATAAGGTTCAAGAATAGAAGGTTTGCTGGGGATGAAAGGATTGGAACAAATGTGAAGGAGGTGAAAGATAAGATGAATGAAATTCATAATGGTGCTGCGCAGAATGTAGCTCAACAAAATATGGCTGATATGGTTATAGAGGTGGTGCAAACTGATCAGTATAATGAGGATATAGGCAGAAGTTCTGATAAAGGGGAAGCTGAAAAGGAGATGGTGACGTGTATTGCTATAATAAATAAATTTGATGCTCTGGTTAAAGATATTGAAGAAGGGGAAGTCACGAGTCATCCCATGATGGAGCATCCGCATAAAACAATTACTGCTGAAGAGAAATTGAATAAATCGGAGGTTGCTGTTATTTATAATAGCAACTTGGTCAAATTTAAATTGGCCAAGGAATTGAAGTCTTTGGGGCCTTTTGAACCTGAGCATAGAAAAAAAAGAAGCGATGGTAAAGGAAATTTCGTAGGTGAGGACGGTTCCCCTTTGATTGTTTAATGTCTTCCTTTATCTTCTGGAATTGTAGGGTGTCCAGGAAGAAGGAGCTTCTCTGTATCTTAAGGAGATTGTTAGGGATCATGACATTTTATTTATTGGGATGCTGGAGACTAAGCTAACCAGTGTTGATAGAAGGGATGTTTATAGCCTTATTGGGAGGGATTGGGATTTCTTCCACCACCCATCTGTGGGTACTTCTGGTGGAATTTTGGTTGTTTAGAATAGGATGGTGGCTTCTTTTGTGGTGTTGGAGAGTTCTTCTGAAATGGTGGTTGGGGTTCTTTCTGCACCATCTATGGGAGATTGGAAGGTGGCCACTGTTTATGGGAGTAGATGTTGTATTGAGAGGAGGAGTCTTTAGAGCTTGCTAGAGAAGAGTATGGTGGGTACGGGTCCTTCCATTGGGAGGGGGGGGGGACTTTAATTGCATTCTGAATAAGGAGGAGAAGAAGGGTGGAAAGAAGTTCCTCTTTTCTAGAGGTCCTAGAGAGATGAGGAATTTTATGACTAACTCTTATTTCCATGATTTAGGTTTTGTTGGATTAAGGTTTACATGGTGCAATAATAAAGAAGGAGCTTCAAGGATATGGGAAAGGCTTGATAGATGCTTGCTAAATTCTGCATCTTTACATTTGGTCCCTTCAGGAAAGATGAGGCTTCTTGCAAGGGTGGCATCAGACCATAGTCCAATTGTCTTTAAACTAGAAGGTATGAAGTTTAACAAGACAAAGATCATCAGATTTGAAGATACTTGGAGATCTTACCCGGCTGTCTGGAATATTGTCTCTAATTCATGGAAGAAAGCTTATTTCGGTGATGAGGTGGAGGTGCTTAATAGAAAGCTTAGAAGAACGTTGAGAGTCTTATTATTCTGGAGCAAGAATAAATGCAAGGATTTGTGCAAGTTGAAGGAGGACCTAATAACGAGGCCACAAGGAGGTTTTTTCTTTGGAAGACTTGTTTTTTCTTAGGAGAAAGGTGCATGAGTTGCAACCCATGACCCCGAGTTTGAGATTTTGATGATGCCAAATAATGAGTGTTTTGGAACAGCTTTTCATTGAATATTATTTTATTTGCTATTTTCCTTGAGCACTAACATTTCAGGAAGATCACAAGTGACTCAGGAAGAAAGGAAGACTCAAGACCGGGTAGATTAGGAGTATGAGTCAAACATTGTATTTTCCATTTATTGTATTTTTACTTTATTGAGTCTGGCCACAAAATGCATAAGAGTAAGAGCAACCATGCACACACACAGGGGGAGAGTTTTTTTTTAACTGCAAAATGTAATTAAAATTCTTCTCTGGAGATCGTACCGTACGATCCAAGCTATGTGGACAATTCTGTGAATAGATCGTACTGTACGAATTCTTTCGTACTGTATGATATATTCAGATCCAAAACCCTAGCCGTGATTTAATTTAAGTAAGTGATTTTGCGTCGTTCGTACTGTACGAACAGGTTCGTACTGTACGATCCATTTTTAATACTTACTTAAATTAACCCGTGATTAGTGCATGTAATCCAGGCCTAATTAAAATTTGAACATCGTACTGTACGAACATTCCAAGGGAGAAAACTCAAGAGAAATTCTTGAGGGTTGAGAGGAAGGAGGAGGTGAGCGTTGTGAGGGAGAAGAGGTGTGAGGGAGATCACACGGTTGCTCCAAGCTTGCTGCATCTTGCTCCTCCTGTGGCCCTAGAAGGATTTTAGGGAGGATCTCCAAGGGAAAGGCTCGTCTACATCCGTTACCTCGAGGTTCTCTGCCTTCTCCAGGAGGGAGAAAAACGAGAAGGTTCTCTGCCGTCTCCAGGAGGGCAAAAATAGAGTTTGGTACTCCGCCACGCCGGGTTGGTGAAAGGGAGGTTTGTACAGGCTTCTCCGCCTTACCGAGGAGGGCAAAAGGAAAACTATTTTGATAGTGAAAATCCCAGAGTGGAGGACTCCGGGGAGTGGACGTAGGTCATATTTTGACTGAACCACTATAAAATTCTTGGTGTGTTCTTTCCTTATTGTTGTTTACTTTTTACTTGCATTTTAAATTTGTCATATCTATTGCATGTGAAATTTTGTGAAAGTAAAATTGCATAAATTTTTGTTCTAAAATTTCAAAAACAACAAAAAAATTAGAACTCTTGTTTAGGGTTAATTTTACTAAGAAAAAGACTTTTACAATTCACCCCCCCTCTTGTCGTTTAGTAATTTCAGCATGAACTTAATGTCACTCTAAAAAGGCTTTCTACTTGGTGGAATCAAAGGGCTAAGGCAAGATAACAAGAGGAGGGGGATACTAATTCTATGTTTTTTCATAACTTCGCATCAGCTAGGAGAAATGCAAAGTGGGTGAGACAAATCAAAGATGTGAATAACCAATTGGTGGAGGAAGAGGAGCAGATTGAGCAGGTATTTTTACAATTCTTTGAGGAAAAGAGGAAATACAGAGATTGCTAATTGGCTGAATGGCCTGTGAGTTTTGATAAACAGAGGCTAGATGGTTCGGATAGGAATGCTTTGGCTACTGAATTTTCCTTGGAAGAGTGTAAGGAGTCGGTGTTCCAGCATGGCAATAATAAGTCACCTGGGTTGGATGAGGTGACATCTTCATTTTATAAATGCTATTGGAGCTTAGAAAGTGAAAACTACCTGGAATGCTATCAGAAAGTTTTTTAATTCTAGAATTATGCACAAGGAATGGAAAGATACATTAATTGTAATAATCCCCAAAGTGAAGAATCCGATTTTTCCTTCTAATTATAGGCCTATTAGCCTTTGTAAAATTACTTATAAGATTGTAGGTACTATGTTGGTTAATAGGCTGAACAAATACATGCCCAAGATGATATCGTAGGAATATATGACTTTCACAGGTAGATCAATGTCAGAACATTGTTTATTGGCTCAGGAGATCTTTAACAAATTTAAAATCTCTAAGAATAAAAAAGGTTTGATGGCTGTAAAGCTTGACATGGAGCAGGCTTATGATATCATGTGATGTCCAACTCTACATCAAATTCTCAAATGGTATGGTTTCCCCACTATTTTTTTTATTTCCTCGTGTAGTATGTGGTGAATGTAAGGTTTTCAATTATTTTCAATGGGAAGAAGTCGAGATGGATCAATGCCTGTAGTGCATTTCGGTAGGGATGTCTACTTTCTCCGTACTTGTTCATTATGTGCTTTCAACTTCTTTCCAATGCTATGGAGCAAAGGGGACAAGAATTGGGTATTCAGATATCTCCTAGAGGACCGAGGATTACACACCTTCTTTATTCAGATGACGTGCTTGTATTTTCCCAAGAATCCACTACTTAGGCAAGATTAATGAGGAATAATGTTGAGGAGTTATATAAGTGGACGGGTCAAAGAGTTAACATCAATAAGTCCCAAATTATATTTGGTAAAGCTGTTAGGAGATCTCATAAAAAGGTGGCCAGAATTCTCGAATTCAAGATTGTGAAGGAGTTGCATAATCTGGGCATTAAGATCTCTTTAAGGAGATTGGGTATGGCAGATTTTCATGATCTCTTGAGCCATGTGATGGATAGATTGAATGCGTGGGGGAAGAAATTTTTATCTTTGGGAGGAAGAATTACTCTCTTAAAGACTTCATTACTATCTATTCCAAATTTTGTACTTACACATTCTCTGGTTCCTAAGAAAGTTTTGTATGAGCTAGAGAAAATGTGCAAGAGATTTATGTGGCACAAACCGGATGGGAGGAAAGGAATGCACTACGTTGCATGGGAAGAGATATGTAAACCAAGATGTGAAGGTGGGTTGGGGCTGCAGTCTTCTGTAATTAGAGGTGGTACTCTAAGGGCAATGCTGGCATGGAATTGTATCCAGAATTCGGATTCGTTACTTCACAGAACTCTCATTGCTAAATATGGTGATGATATCATAAATAGAAATTGCAAAAAGAGTTCATCTAGTGCTTGGAAAATCATGAAAGATGGAGGTAAACATCTTAAACACATTGTCAATTAGAAGGTGGGTAGAGGTGACAAAATTAATGTGTTACGTGACATTTGGTTGTTGGGAAAGAGTATTAATGCTTGGCTGACATTTGCTGATTGTGGATCTTTGGAGGACATGGCGGTGCAGAAGCTCATTTCTGAGGAAGGAAACTAGGATGAAATGAATCTACAGAGGTTCTTTCATGAAGAACTTATTATGTTAATCAGGTAAACACATATTGATAATATTGGGACGGAGGATATGATGGAGACCGTGAGAAAATACTCGGGTAGATCAATTTTTGCATTGGTATATGATTATGTAATGAAAGGTTGATGTAAATAAGATGATGGTCATTTCTGCATTTGGCTGAAGAAATTAAAGCTCAACAGTAAAATGAAACTTTTTTGGTGGTGTCTCAATATGGTTGTTATTCCTACGAACCATTTCCTTAAATTTTGAATGCTTGCTGTTGATGATTCTTGTGCTAGAGGATGTCAAGAGGTTGAGAACTATGAATACATTGTGGTTCATTGTAAATATATTATTGATGTTATCTCTAAACTTAGAGATTGGGGATTTTATGTTCCTATTTTTCAATCACTGAATTGATGTTTAGAAGAAATGAGAGGGAGTTCAATCTAGAATCATGGCATGGCTAGAATATATTATGTTGCAGTTTTTCTATCATGGAAGAGCAAAAATATGGTGAAGCATGGGAAGGCTGCTATGTCTAGTTCCTTGGTGGCGGTAAATTCTCTTTCTTTAGCCACATTGATATATAGTCCATATCTAGATAGCTGGGGTGCTAATCTCCCTAGGGAGTTCTATAGATCTTGGTGCCCTCCACCGCTAGAGTGGATCAAGATTAATGTGGATGAGTCATTATTGAGTACCAATCGGGCTGGTATTGGAGGGATTTTCAGATACTGCAAAGGTAGTCTTCTTCTTGCTTTTGGGAAAAATAAAGTACATTGGAATGTTTCTCAACTTGAAATGGAGGCAATTATAGCTATAAGGGAATTCATACAAAGTTGGATGATTAAAAGCAAAGGACTTATCATTGAGAGTGATAATATCAATATAATTACATTCATTCACATTCTTTGAAGAAGGTAGATTGGAAGTTGGAGAATTCGCCGATCAAGGAGCTTTTCTTCCTTAATGATTTCAATAAAATCATTTTTCATCATGTTAATAGGGAATGTAATAGAGTAGCTGATTTTTGTGCTGCTTTGGCATTAGATGGTAAATTTACTTTTGATAGTTTCTCTTTTGGTAACATTCCATCCTCTTTGATTGATTTAATCAAGGAAGAATGTTACCCTTTTATCAATTGTAATTAGTCTTTGTTTCCTTTTAAATCCATATTTACACTTTTCAAAAAAAAATAAAAAAGAGTGGCATATATGCCTGATAATGATATAATTGACATAAGTATGTTATTCATTAATTGAAATACAATAAATTTTGTTAGTATGGAATCCAATAACTAACATGATTGTTGTAGATATACAAGCACCTATAGTTAACACATTCAAAGTGGTTATTTTGGCGAGTAGGATGACTACAAATAAAGAACAATGAGAAATTTTCAAAGTTGAATAGTTTAAAGAAAGTTCTATAAAATGACATCTCCTATGGTCTTCAATTGCTATGAATTGTTCTTTTTCTACTTTTTTTTTCTTGAATGCAACATTTACTTCATGATTATCTAAGTTGGTAAGTTTAAATTGATCCTGCCATTTGAGCCTACATTACCAAATGGCTAACAACTCTATATTTCCTAAGATCAAATTCATCTTTTCCAAATGACATTGAAAAAAAAAAAAAACTAAACAAATTTATCTTTTCTATGATTTCAATCAATATAAAATAACTGCAATAGTCAATTTACCATTACACCAACATTAATTTACCACTCGTGCTTCATTTAAACAAGAAACAAAATATAAATTTATTTATCCTTTAATTCAATCAAGTTCAGCATAATCTGCAATAGAGTAAGGTAAAAACCAGTCTTTAAGAATGCCTTTCATCCGTCTTGGATTAAAGCCCATATCTTTACACAATTGATCGACATTCCAAATATAAAGAGTAGCGATACAATATCCTCAATATTTCCTACCTTAATATTTCTTCATATGCTTCTCCCACTCCATCATATTCTTCTTTTTTACTTCGCAAATGATCTTTTGTTGTTAAAAAAATTAAATTTTTTACTAAAAAACTACTTTAAGAAAAAAAAAGTAAGAAATTAAAGTTGTCCCAAACAAAGACTAAATGATTTGATAATTATATATGCATACAAAAAGGGAAAGCAAGAAGGCTAGCAGGATGAAGATGAGTCCTTCCCCATGCTTATGAAAGAGCAGCTCAGCAAAAAGATTAAAGGATAATCACTTGAGAGGAAAACCTCTAACATCAAAGCTCAGTATATTTTGTTTTAATTTTTTATATATATATTTTTATTTTTTAGGGGAAACCCTCGGAGGGGCCTACACGTTAATTCAAAAAAGGATTACAAGGACCTTAAAAGGAACCTCCAGCTCGCTAATGCTCATAGGAGCTACAAAATAGAACAAAATAAAACCTAAGAGCTGATGGTTCCATATACTAAGATTTACTAAAAAATTCCTAATAGCATCCTAGGGCTACAAGTAGATAGAACCCAAAAAAGGAAGAATAAGAAAATAGTAATCAACACATTCTTCCTACAAAAACAGTAGGCTAACCTCCAATTACCAAAAAATCTTGAGCCCGTGATCTGCCTACAAAAATTGTCACACGAGTTGTACAGCTTCCAAATCTGTGAAATTAAGACACTCCAACACAAAAGGGTAATGTGACAAGGAGGATGAAACCAATAAAGACAAAGATAAAAGGTCAAACAGTTGTTATAAATAAAAGGACATAAGGTGTCAAACCCAATGTCAGCCAAAATACCGGTTTCAATGAGAGTAAATACAGCAGCCTCGATCAGAGTAAGGAGAAGGAAGGTACAACATATATCACCAATAAAATACTCTATAAGAACCGAGAAAAGAGTACTAGACTTCTCAAAATTGATCCAGTCACAATTCTCAGCATACATCACAACAGTACAACCATCAATCATACTAGAAAAAGAGAAAATAATAGATAACAATGAGAGAAGGAACATGGATCCAAAGATGAAGCAGCACCAACCCACCACCACTAGAATGTTTGAATAAATAGATAACAAATCTAGCCACATAGAAGGCAACCCAAAAACCCAATCCTCCTGAAGAGAGTCGGGAATAGCACCGAGCACATAGATAACCAAACCTTTTAGATAAGCATTTCTATTATTAGATAACCACTCCAGATAATAGCACCCAACACAGCACAAACAAACATTAACCATAAATCTTACAAAAGCAATGTACAGCATAATGAAAGTCAGAATAACAGATAAATTCTCCAGCTGCATAGGAGCCAACCCAAAACCCAATGAAGCAAAATGATAATATTTAAGAACTCTAGATAAAATCTACCAGCACCACCATACCAATAGCACATCCACACATTAACTAGGTATCTGACACCCAGAGGTGTTGGATGCAGTAAAAAAAAAAATAGAGAACAAAAATAGAGCCAAACAAAAAATAATAATAGAGACGAAAGAGCATAGAATAAGTTACCATCAAGCATTACAAATATAAGGAAGCCCGCATTTTTCCAGGTTAATCAAACCTCTTAATAAAGTAGGAAGATTAGAAACATCAAATTCCTATAAAACATCAGAGTGACAACCAAATTTTTCCAAATAATCCACACAAGCATTACCCTCTTGAAAAATATGAGAAATAGAGTATTTAATAACATAGAGAGAGTGCTTGATTTTTCTTATGATATAAAAATCCTTAGGATTCCCAGTCACCTCATTTTGAATGATATGAATTAAAAGTTTAACATCATCTTCAATAACCACATGCTCTATGCCCAAATGATGATAGATATTCAACCCATACATAAACCCATAAACTCAATAGTAATGACAGTACATAAGTTAAGCGAACCAGCAAAGACAACAATAACCCCACCATTATGATTATGAATGATCCCATCCATGCCCACAAAAATAGTACCAACCAACCCATCCAAATTGAGTTTAACATAAGGAGAGGATGGTTTGAGCCACCTCGCAATACGATCAATTTTTTCCACCGACTCACCATCAATTGGAATGCCAAGTTGAACAGCTAAATGATGAAATTTTTAACGTTTTTAACATAAATAAGATTTACAGACAGAAAGTGCAAAATCTTATTTCTAACATTGGTGATAATTTGTTTAGCATCCATCTTAATCTCATTATGCTTATAGTCATTCCTAACCTTTCAAATTTTCCACATAATCAGAATCGACAACAAATTGTAGATGTGACCTTTAGTGCTAGTGAACCAATGTTTAAGAATGGAAGCAACGTCGTAATTAGCATCAATAATACCTTCGTTAGACAAATTAAAAAAATGGCACCAAACCTTTTGAGCAATAACCCCATTAATAAAAACTTGGTTAATACTCTCAATATTAAAGCAACATTGACACTTCAAAGGAAAAGTGAATCCTCTTCTCCAAACTAAATTATTGATTGAAAGGTGACCTTTAAGACATCTCCAAGCCAAAATAGAATAAGATGAAGGAATATTGTTATGCCAAATAAAAGCAAATATTTGAGAGGCATCTCCTTTAGTTCTAATAGCATCCCAAGCTTCTTTCAAATAAAAATCACCATAAGAAGATAAATTAAGAAGAATTTTATCTTTGCACTATAATTGTAACAGAACTTGTAAATTTTTATGAATCATATCATACGAGATAACCTCCATTAGTTTACTAATATTCCAAGCATCATTCTGAATAGAAGTGTGAACCATAGTATTATCAATAGTATGGGTATTAAGATAGTTATTAATAGAATAAGTACCCAACCAATTGTCTTGATAGAAAGAAATATCACCTTTCCCTATACCCCATTAAATAAATTGCTTAGCCTCCCATTTGATGTTGTAAAGCCATTTCCAGACAAAAGAGTTAGAAGATTTATAGTTGCAAACCAGAGGATGAAGATCCTCGCAATATTTATCATTCATAAAATGAGTCCACAAGCTATTATTAGCTTTAAAAGAAAACCTTAATTTATGAGAGAAAGCATGAACATTATCCAAAATATTCTTGAAACCTAAAGCCCCTTCATTGAAAATCCCACATACATTATTCCAAGATGCCCAATTAATACAAGAATGATTATTTTTTATCCATAGAAAAATTTATTAAGCATTCTCTCCTTTCTTAGACAAGTCGTTGAGGAAGGTTGCAAAGTGTGAAAAATAAAAATAGGGATCAAATTTAATACACTTTTAATCAGAGCCAACCTATCACCAAAAGGAAAAAAAATTAGAAGATCAGTTTAAGAGTTTCCTTTGAAACATCTTAAAAATATTATCAAACAGATGATTTCTTTTTCTCCCCTTAAAAATAGGGGTACCTAAATATTTAATAGGAAACAAGATAGAGTTAAAACCATAAATTCTTTTGATAACACTAATTATACAATGATTCACCGACTTACCAGAATTGAAACTACTCTTATCATTATTAATGGACAACCCACTCATATTTTGGAACTGAGACAGAAATTGCACTAAAATTTAAATATTATTAATGGAAGCATTAGAGAAAATTAAGAAGTCATCCGCAAAAATAAGATGAGTAATAGATATGCCACCAACAGTACTGAAATAGAGAGTAGGGTACCTTTTATAAAGCTCCTCAAGGCCTCTGGAAAGATATTCCACAATAATAATAAAACGAGAAGGCGACAAGGGTTCCCCTTGTCTTAGCCGATGAGCGGATTTAAAAAAACCATGATTTCTACCATTAATGATCATAAAAAAGTATCAATTTTTAATATTATTCTTAATTAGCATGATAAAAGATTGACTAAAACCAAAAAGAGATAGGTCATTATAAAGAAATTTCCAGTTTAAATTATCATTTGCTTTAGTAATATCCAGTTTAAAAATGAGATTCCCCCTAGTAACCTTAGCATTAATATCATGAACAATCTCCTGCGCCAAAAGAATATTATAAAAAATGCTCCTATCTTTGACAAACCCTGTCTGATTGAAAGAGATGATTCTCGGTAAGAAGTTCATCAATCTAGAAGCAATAATTTTAGAAACAAGTTTATTAAAGAAAGTAGTAGAGAAAAACTTAGGATAAGGATTGCCATCAAAAAAATCTTTCATATGTCATGAAGAGAATTTGATCCTAGTATAATTAATCTTGAAATTAAAGAAATTAGGTGAAAGATAAAAATGAGGTTTCGTTTAGGACAATTCTTTTATTACTTTTTAAAGCAGCTTCTTAGTATTAGTTCAAAAAAAATTATATTAAAATGCTATTTTAGACCATCTCCATATGAACTACAAAAAATGATTTGTCATACTCCAGTTTCATCACCCGAGTATCAAAATGCACGCCATTCATGCAAGTGTGAACAATGCGATGCCAATATTACAGTCGCATTATTCACAAACACAAATTATTATTTTTGTTTAAAAAAATATAAAAATATATAAGATTAAATGTACATATAATATATATATATATATCAATTAATATTGCATCAACATCAATATATGGCAATATAACGCAAAATACTATATGCTAAAACTTAGTTAAGCTTCCAACTGAAAATAATAAATTATATCACGAAATGAATTGTTAATTAATTATCATTAATATTAGCACATTATGTAGCAATATCTAATGTTGATTTAAGAAATCCAATGACGATGACTCATTTTCCTTTCATCAATTGATCAGCCACTGAGGTTTCATATTACTATAATCCATTGAATGAATCACTTTATTGTCAAAGACCTCAAGACCTTTTCGTATAGAAAATGTTGGGATATTTAGAAGTCTGCTAAATCTTCCAATACAAAAGATAATAAAATACATGGAATGAATCTACAATGGTTGGTTGAATTAGAAGCTTAGACTGACCTTATATTTGGTAACATGCTAACATGAAAATTTATGTATCTCAAGTCATATACTTCCACCATGAAGGATATTTTCTACCATTCAAGTATGCTGCTTTATATTTGTTGCAGACTAGAATATACGTGATGGTAGAGTTAAAAAACTTTCGCCTTAACGTTGTATGAATATCTAGTACACAAACAGAGGAGAAATAGCAACACCATGATTTTTACGTGGAAAACCCTGAAAGGGGAAAAACCTCGGGGCCACGCCCAGTTGAAAGAGTTCCAATAGTGTTTTCTTGGAATACAAGAGACTGACTCATCCTTAAAATTTAGGATGATCAGATTACAATGAATCTCTTTAGGATTGAAAGTCAGTTACAACGTCGAGCAGAGTTTCGGTGTCACTTGGAGATCAGGAGAATTCCGGTATCTTCTCTTCCTCGCTTCTTCCTCTCTTCTTCTTGCTTATGTACCCTCTCATAAGAAATGAGGGGGTCTATTTATAGATTTTTTTCAAGTGGCATGGCCCGTAAATAGATGAGAGATCAAGGGAAAACATGGAGTGGTCCAAATGAACGTCTGATATTGAATCCTTCGATCATGGACCATTTATCAGACATTTAAAGGTCTTAATAACCTCAAAATTTGGTGATCTTGGGCTTGTTGGATTCTTCTCATCGAGCCGCTCGACTTCACTATAAGCTAGTAGAATTCAGAGATTGTTTGGTAACTCAAATTATGGTACAAACTTTCAAACAGCGCTTCGAGTCCTTGATTTGGACTCATTTGGGCTCAGATTGAGCCGAGTTTGGTGTCCTTGGGTTCATCTTTTTAAGATCCTCAGTTTGATAGAATAAGTTTGCCAAAATCAGAGTTCAGGTGATCCCATATTTAATTTTTGAAGTTTTTGGGTTGATTTTGCCTCGAGATTCATGCCCGATCAAGATAATCTTTTGATGATATATCAGTAGCCCCCCTATTTTTGGATGTTGAAGCTCCAGGAGTTTGAAATATATGTGTTGACATTTCATACTGGCCGAATCATAAAAAATTATGTTCCAAAAAGTAATAGCTTACACAAACTTGATCATAGAGGCCCCGTTGAGCTCTAAAAGTGTCAAAATTGAGTCCGAATTATTGAAAAACATATCTGAAGACCCAAAAAATGTTCGATTCAGACCGTCCAGGCCAAAAATTGGGCCTGGACACGCGTAGGCGGCCAAACCAGTGGGCCGGCCGGCCGGCCAGCAGCTACCACCGCCGCCGGCAGTGGTACTTGGGCGGCACACGCGAACAGGCACTTCTGTTCAGACCACGTGGTTAGCCGTGCGGTTAATTGGATTTTGATTTTTTTTTTAATTCTTGTGGGGCCCAAAAATTTTTTTGAAATTTTTTAAAAATCCCAAAAAATTCAAAAAAATAAAAAATAAAAAAATTCCAGAAAATTCTGGAACCTTCTCCCCTCACCAAAAACACTATAAATAGCCCCCTAGGGCCATGGAGAAACTTTCCCCTTCTCCTCTTCTCCCTTTGACTATCTAACAATTAAGGCTTTCCATTGTTTTTAAGTAGGTGACTTTTCCTACTTGACTCAGCGTCTCTCCTCTTGTACAGAAGTTAGAGACTTCTCCTCCTCTTCCTTATTTCTCCCTCTGGCTCTCTGACAGTTGAGGCTTTCCTCTATTTTTAAGTAGGTGACTTTCCCTACTTGACTCTGCGCCCCTCCTCTTATACAAAAGTTGGAGACTTACCCTCCTATTCCTTCTTTCTTCCTCATTTTTCTTCCTACTCTAGAGGCTTTTCGTTATATTTCATATGTGATTTTCCCTACTCAGATTTGAGCCCCTCTTTAGTAAAGGAATTGAAATGGTTGATTACACATATGAAAGAAATCCTCCAGCCAAGGAAGATCGTCCTGCACATTGATCTGAAGGTTTAAAGAAGACTCACAAGGTGCCAAAGATTGACGATGTTATATCCACCATCATTGAGGATTCTTTCATCTCCTTTAGAAAAAAAATTCATTTTCCTAATGATCTAGTGATGAAGGTGTCGACAAGATCTGATTGTGCCTATTTTCTCCCCTAGGATATGTGATGGTGTACGAGTTTAGTTTGCAAGCGGGGTTGCAGTTTCCACCATCTCCTGAATTGATTGATATTCTGACGATTTATGGAGTGAGGTTTTCTCAATTTTCCTATAGGTCCATATGTATCGTAATTGGCCTGATCGTACTTTTCAGAGATCATGGAGTGGTGCTATCTTCGAAATACCTTTCTAGGATGGGGCGTCTCTTTAGTGATGCACAGGGTCGTATCTCCTTCAGATCCAAGTGACTGCATATTCATACTCAAGACCCATTGAAAGGTTGTATTAGCAACTTCTTTTATGTGCAAAATAATTGTAACCTTCGAAAAAAATGGGGAAAGTTGAAGGAGTTACCAATCTCCCTTCATATTGGAGCAAAAGATTTGTTGAAGATACTCAAGCTTCCTGATATTAATGCCTTATATTCTGAGGTGCGTTATTTGGGCAGGTATATAGACGAAGAATACTTGTTTAAAGTGGGATTATCTACTCAAGCAGGGAGATCGTATGCACAAATGCTAAAGAAGTCCGCTAAAGTTTCGGAGGCAGTTCCCCAAAAGAATCACTCCAAGCAACCAGGGAGTGAGGGAGATTTACTGGCACCAAAGAAGAAGAAGGCGGATGAAATTTTGGCAGTCGCTAGCAAAGGTCCTCGTATCTCTCCATCCAAGTCATACATTCTAGAAGATGTTTTGAAATATTATTGCATTTGCCGTCGACGGGATGAGGAGTTGGTGAGTTCACCTTTTCTTCTTTCTTTTTGTATTTTTTTAAAAGTTACATTTCTTACATGTTCTTATTTTTGTTGCTTCATTTGGAACAGCATATTGATTTCTAGCTTGATATGAATAAGACCTTGAATGATTGGAACAATGAGTTTGTGAAGGTTCAATACCTTCAGGAAGAGTACAAGAAGAAATATGATGGTAAAGTGAATGATATGAAGGTGGTGGAGGATCAACTTGAAGAGTGTATAATAGAGCTAGCAAACATGATCACTTCGGCCCCCTCCCAAAATAATCGGATGGATCATCCACATATAGAGTTAGTGGATGCACAAGTGATGATCAACCAACAGAAGAGAGATCAAATCCTTAAAGTTGAGAATAAGAGACTCCAGAGTATGCTGTTATAGAAGGAAGCCTAATAGTTGTTATCTGTAGTCATAGAAGAGTTCAAAAAATCTTATGCCTTCAAGATTATTATTGAGGATCATGTTCAGGAAGCTCGCAATCATGTTTATGATGTGGAGGTGAGGCTTTGGAGGTAGAGTGTTTAGAGGATGGCTTCATCAAAGGTTTTATGAAGGGCATTCATGTAGTACATCGTACGACTGGAGTGGAGATTGAGGGGTTGACTCCTAGCCATGCTTCTGATGATCCTTCTTCAAACTCTTATGGTGGAGAATTAGAAAGTGAGTTGCAGCAGGCTTTTACCTTGGAGGAGGACGAGGATGATATTGAGATCATGTAGGATAGCTTTGATGTTATTTTGTATCACTTTTTTTTCTTTCTGGTGGTTATATATGTGTTTGGTGATGATGCTTCCGTATGATGTACTCGATATTTAGTGATATATAAAGAAAGTATTTGATATTTTTCTTTTAGCATATAAAATTGACCCAATTTTATTTCAATGAGAAATATTTTGGCAGTCTTTTTTAACTTAAGTGAATACAAGAGATATCCTCCTTGGATATCCTGACCTACCCAAGGTTGTTAATTAAAGTATTTTCTTGATGATTTTATCCTGTATGGAAGAGGACAGATCAAATCCCCCTAGGATTGATCGTTCAGTGATTGAGATACAATATAGATTATGTATTGTTCGAATCACAAAAAAAGAGTTTGATGAGAAGAGAGAGTATCACGACAAAGTGAACATCATATTACTATATTATATAAGACAGTACAACAATTCTCTAGTATAACTTAAGTAAATAGAAAAAAGAGTTCTTCCAAAATCAAAATATAATGGGTGTACAAAAGTCAGCATAAAGCTTGAAAGATACAAAGCATAACTACTTGAGGGAACATAACCTAAGACAAATACTTCCAACAACATAACATCAGATAAATAGTAATATCAACTCCTACTCATAGTACTTACGAAGGTTGCCCACATTTCAAGTTTGGGGGAGCATTTTTTTACTAGCATCCTTTACTTTGAAGGTTCCAAGCTTGATCATAGCCGCCACAAAATAAGGACCCTCCTCGAGGGGGGAGAGCTTATTACGCTAAGGGCCTTTTTCAGCGGCTTCGATGCTTCGTAGAACTAAGTACCCAATGGAGATAGGTCAAGTTTTTAAAAAAACTCTTCAATTGTTGTGACGAGCGATCCTTTGGTGGTATGCAGCTGTTCTGATTAAGGCTTCATCTCTTACTTCAGGGAGGAGATCCAAGTTTGCTCTAAGCCTCTCCTCGTTATTATTGAAGTCAAAAGTTTGAACTCTGTTGCGAGGGACTCTGATATCAATCGGTATGACTGCTTCTATACCAAAATAGAGGTTATATGGGATTTCTCCTGTATGAGTTCTATAAGTGGTCTGATAAGCCCAGAGGATATTTGTGAGTTCTTCAGCCCATTGCCCCCCAGCCTTCCCTAGGCATGTCTTTAGCCCTATTAAAATTATTCGATTTATGACCTTTGTTTTCCCATTTGCTTTAGGATGGGCGATAGCTCTGTGGACAAGCTGAATATAAAAATTTTTACAAAAAGATATAAATATCTTCCCAATGAACTGTGTCCTGTTATTAGTGATGACTCTCACAGGAATGCCAAAGCGATAGATATTCTTCCATAAGAATTGCTTGGTATTTGCTTCAGTAATCTTTACCAAAGGTTCTTCCTCCACCCATTTGGTGAAGTAATCTATAGTTAGGATAATGAATTTTGTTGTTCAATGGTTACAGGAAAGGGACCCATTATATCAATTCCCATTGGGCAAAAGCCTAGGGGCTCTGAAGTGATACAAGCTCCAGAGTGGGTGTATGGGTGTGATTAGAATGTAATTGGTAGTTTTCGCACTTTTGTGTAAACTCAAGTGCATCCTGTTTTATTATAGGTCAATAGAATCCCTATCTCATAATCTTGTAAGACAACGCTCTTCCTCCTAGATATTCTCTACATACTCCTGAATGAACTTCTTGGAGTGCGTAATACTCTTCTGAAGGTGGGAGACACTTGAGATACGGTCTAGTGAAGAAGTGTTTATACAACTCGTTACCAATAATGGTGGAATTTGCTGCTTTTCTTTGAAGTCGTGTTGCAGCCATAGGCTTCAGGTAGTGCTCCATCCTGAAGAAAAAATAAGATGGGATCGATCCAAGATGCCTCTCTTGGCTCATCGATTGATCGTATGACCCATGGACCTTGAATACTTGGAAAAAGGATCTCCTCGATAAACTTTCTCTTATAGACATCTCCCGTTGTTGATGTAGCAAGTTTGGAAAGAGAAACTACTCACGTATTTTGCTCTCAGAGAATATGTATGATCTGATACTCTCTTATACGGGCCAAGAGTAACTTCACAATGCTGCAATACTAGGCCAGTTACAGATTGTGGATATCAAACTCTCCCTCCACCTGGGAGGCGACTAGTTGGGAATCAGTGCGGACTATTAGGTTTTGAACCTCATAGTCAATTGCTAGTCTTAATCCAGCAATGAGGGCCTCGTATTCTACTATGTTATTTATTGCCGGGAACTTGAGTCGCAGCCCATACTAAAGGTTAACTTTCTACGAAGAGATTAATAAAATTCTAGCCCCAACGTCAGAACTTCTAAAAGTTCCATCGAAATACAACGTCCAACATGGAGGAGAATGCAAAGCACTTGGTTGAACATCAGATATTGGGACGGTGCATTCAACTATAAAATCTATAAGTGCTTGAGATTTAATATCGGGCCTAGGAAAGTAGTGGATGTCAAGTTCTCCCAGATCTACTGACCACTTAATGAGCCTACCCGATGCTTATGGATTTTGTAGAATACTTTTTAGTGGCAGATTTGCATAAATCCCAATTGAATGGGCTTGAAAGTAAGGGCGTAGTTTTCTGGCAGAATAAACTAACGCCAATGCTATCTTATCTGCTAGAGGATATGTCCTTCCATTTCAGATAGAATTTTACTAAATAGTAGATGGGGCATTGTACAACATTTTTCTCTCGTATCGAAATTGAACTAATAGCCTCGGTAGAAACAGCTAAGTACAAATATAACTTTTCTCCTGGTGTCGGTTTGAAAAGAAGTGGAGGGGATGCCAAATACTTTCGTAGAAGTTCAAAGGCTTCTTGGCATTCATCGATCCATTGGAATCCAGAGCCACGAGCACCTCTAAGTATCTTAAAGAATGGCAGATATTTGTCTTCAGAGCGTGCCAGAAAATGAGATAGTGCTGCAATTCTCACATTTAGCCTTTGGACCTCCTTGATATTCTTCGGTGGCACCATATCTCTCAATGCCATGATCTTCTCTAGATTAGCTTCAATTCCTCTATGGGTTACCATAAACCCCAAAAACTTTCTAGAATTGACTCTAAAAGCGTATTTAGCGGGGTTGAGTCGCATATCATAACATCTCAATAAGTGGAAGCACCGTTCCAAGTCAGAGATAAGTTGAGATTTTTTAAGACTTTTTACCAACATATCATCTATGTACACCTCAATAACTAGAAGCACCTCAGGCATTGATAAGTTGCTCCAGCATTTTTGAGCCCAAAGGGCATCACCCAATAGTAGTATAGCCCTTTATTTGTTTAAAAAGATGTCACTTCTTCATCAGCAGGATTCAACTTTATTTGATTATAGCCAGAGTAGGCATCCATAAAGCTCAACATTTGATGTCTATAGGTGGTATCGACTAACTGGTCAATACGAGGAAGTGAAAAGCTATCTTTTGGGCAGGCTTTATTGAGATTTGTGTAATCTATACACATTCTCCAAGTTCTATTCATCTTTCGAACCATGACAACATTCGCCAACCAAGCGGCGGGGTAGTGAACTTCCCGTATAAATTTGGCATACATAAGTTTATCCACTTTCTGCTCGATTGCATGCTGACGATCTGGTGTAAAGTTTTGTTTCTTTTGGATAATCGGTTTACACATCAGATTAACTTTGAGGAAGAGTACAATTACTTCGAGGTCATTCTGAGCATATTTGCCACTCCATGCAAAAATATCCTGATTTTCTCATAGAAAATATGTGAATTTTTTTCTCATCGTCTGAGAGAAGTGATCCAATCAGCACCTTCTTTAAAGAATGTTCTTCATATATAGATACAGTAGTAAGGTATTCTACAGGGGAAGCTCTCTAAGGGATATCCTCGCTCCGGAGATCAAAGTCCTCGATGCTCAGAGTAACTGTTGGGCGTGGTTTAACCTACCTAAGACAGTGTGTTTATGTTATTTTTTTATCTTCGCATATTACACTGACTCCTGCCAGAGTAAGGAATTTCATCTTAAGGTGAGGGATAGAGACGACGATCCAAAAAACTAATTGGAGCGACCTCCCACAGATAGCATTGTAAGCCAATTCTGACTTTACAACAATGAACTAAATTGAGTGTGTTATCTCTCGAGGAAATTTTTGAAGTATAACTGGGAGACTGATTATCCCTTCTCCTTGTACAGGTCAATTATCGAATAAATACAAAGGACCTGCTGCAAGCTGAAGCTTTTCTCTTGAGAGATCCATATTAAGAAAAGTGGAGTAGAATAAGACATCTATGGAGCTTACGTTGTCCAAAAAAATTCTTTTGACATTGTGACATGGGTCTCCTATGCCTGCATTGATAACAAGCGAATCTTGATGAAGGGTTTTTACTCCCTCTAGATCAGAATTGTCAAAGGTGATAGAGTGATCTATACGAGCCTTCTTTGGAGTTGGATTTTCATCTACAACCAAAAAAACTTGATCGGATAGCAAGGGGCATCCAGCAATTGTTTTAATTTTACCAACCATTATTTGATTATTTGGTGGTTATTTCTATTGTTGATTTTGCCCCCCAGTGGGACAAGCTTCTTCTCGGGTAGGTGGAGTCCCAATAAACTTTCAAAGATAAACCTGGCGGATAAGTCTTTCAATATCATCCTTAAGTTGCCTACAGGCTTTAGTAGTGTGGCCACAACTATTATGAAAATGATAGTACTGATCTTGAATTCCCATATTTGGCTTTAAAGGATGCAGCCATTTCACTTCATCTTGAACTTGAACTGCCATTAATACATTTGCTCGAAATGTGTTGATCGAAGTGTACTCCTTCTCCTATTGATGTTCTCGTCATAGCACTGAAGGCCTAGGAGGTAGATTGTTCTTCCCTTACTTCTTTCGTTATAAGGATGAATTATCTATTCCAGATGCACCTTTACACTTCCCATTGGTTTGCTCAAATTGTTTTCTATGAGCATTTATGGCTTCATCTGTAGAGATTTGTGCCTCCACATGATGGATTAGATCAGCGTATAAATGAACAGTGTCTTGCATGAGTGCCGAATACAAGGGGCCAGGACGAAGGCCTCCAAGATAGACCCCTCTCAGTAATTCAAGGTCTACTCCTAAAATTTGCCGAGCCTCAGTAAAAAATTATTAAAAATATTCCTTCAACGATTCTCCCTCATTTTGACGGATTCCAGAGAGGTGGAAAGAATCCTTAGCAATTCTTCGATTGGCTACAAATTGTTCGATGAACAATTTCGCCAATTTGACAAACGAAGGGATCGTATTGGATGGAAGCAAATTGAATCATGTTCGAGCCTGTCCTTTTAGGGTGGCATGAAAAACTTGACACATGAGTGCATCCGAGGCTCGATGAATATGAATGATGGTTCTATATTGGTCGACACGCTCATATGGGTTGGAAGTCTTGTCATAGGACTTGATGCTCGATAGTTTGAAGCCAAGCAGAATATGCTGCTGAAGAATGGATTCAATTAAAGGAGATGACTCCTGAAAGTTTCATTGTCAAAGAGTTTGTCTCATATCTCCTCTAGGGAACTCTTCCCTTACTAATCTCCATAGTTAATGACATAGGGTGTTGCTAGGAAGCTCAGCAACATCTAGTTGGACTAAGTCTTTTGGGAGATCTGAATGAATGTGAGGTTGCCAACCGGTGTGTGAAGGATGGGTAGAACTTGCTGTATCAGCAAGTTCGTTGCTCTGATGTGATTGTAGATGCCTTATTGGCAGAGGAAGAGGAATCTTCACTTGAAGATGTTCAAGTTGAACATATTTGGCCAGTGGTGGAGCTCAAGGGAGAAGAACTTCCTCTCGCTGCGGTAATGCTGGCTATCGAGTCTCTCGTAGGAGTTGAAGAATCTGTTCTGAGATTCTTCCATTTTTTGGATTCTCCCTTCTTGGGAGGGTCCCGAGGTTCCTTCTCCAGTGGCATTTTGCCCACCAAGATAGAAAGAGGCAGATATCTGGCATATATGATTCATAGACTGATTTTTGGACTGGTGGGAGTTAGAGCGAGAAGCTCCAACAATACGACTACTGTGCCTGTTGACCATCGTAACAATACTTGAAGTTGTGGAATAAGTTTCCCACATACGGTGTCAAACTATTGCGGACTATAATATACACGGGGATAGAGTTAAAAAGCTTTCGTCTCAGTGTTGTATGAATATCTAGTACAAAAACATAGGAGAAATAGCAACACCAAGATTTTTACGTGGAAAACCCTGAAAGGGGAAAAACCACGAGGCCACACCTAGTTGAAAGAGTTCCACTAGTGTTTAATTGGAATACAATAGACTGACTCATCGTTAAAATTTAGGATAATCAGATTACAATGAATCTCTTTAGTATTGAAATTCAGTTACAGTGTCGAGCAGAGTTCCGGAGTCACTTGGAGATCGGGAGAATTTCAGCATCACTCGGTCGTCCGGCAGAATTCCAGTGATGGTCGAGGAGGAGTTATTCCCTTCTATCATTCTCTTCTCTTCCTCTCTTCTTCATCTCTTCTTCTTCCTTAGGTCCCCTCTCATGAGAAATGAGAGTCTATTTAAATAGTTTCTATAGTGGCATGACCCATAAATAGATGAGAGATCAAGGGCAAATATGGAGTGGTCCGGATGAATGGCAGATATTTAATCATTCAATCATGGATTGTTTATTAGACATTTGAAGGTCTTAATGACCTTAGAATTTAGTGATCTTGGGCTCGTTGGATTCTTCTCGTCAAGCCGCTCGACTTGACTATAAGCTCGTAGAATTCAAAGACCGTTTGGTAACCCAAATTGTGGTACAAACTTTTCAACAGCGCTTCAGGTCCTTGATTTGGACTCATTTGGGCTCGGATTGAGTCGAGTTTGGTGTTGTTGGGTTCGTATTTCCGAGACACTAAGTTTGAATATAAGTTTTCTGAAATCAGAGTTCAGGTCATCCCAGACTTAATTTTTGAAGTTTCCTAGTTGATTTTTCCTCGAGATTCATACCCGATCAAGATAATTTTTTAATGATATATAAGTATTATTACATTTACTAATTACTAGAATGAATATCCTTTGTAATATACAACTCACAATGGTAAACTTATTTGAACTAAAATTCTCATATATCATATAAAATATTATCAACTTTCCATTATGCGCATTGATTTTCAATCAATATTACAATGATAAAATTTATATTTAACATCATAAATATTCCACTATTCAACAAAAAATTAATTTTTTTTTCCTACCAGCATGATATGCATTCCTTTGGAATTGCTATGTAATAAAATATGGCCTTTTTTCCTATTCAAAATTTGATACAAAAATAAAACAACATAAAATTTAACTAATCACTTTCATTAATAATAACTTAATCATCACTTTTTTGTTAACTAAGACATCTTATATTGCTTTGAATACATTTAGCATTTAATCATTAGCTTTTCAATTTCCATTGGTCTGGCAATCATATTCTCATAACTTTGGGAATAAGTCAAGATTAACAAATCTTAATAGTTAAAAAGTTAAATTTCTAGTGGATCTTTAGAGAAAAGAAATTGTGAGAGAATATCCTAATACAAATTTTATCAAGATTAGCTCAAAATTATTTATATTCGCTTTGAAATTGGTGATATATCTATATAGAATTTATATTATAATATTCTCAAATGCAAATATAATAATTTACAAGCTCGTCCTAATTTAATTTGTTTTGTGCAAAGTGATACTCCCTGCAATTTGATCATCATGGTTTTTTTTCTTTTTTTTTTTTTTTGACATAATTGATTTATCTTCCTATTTTTTATTGATTAATTAAAATAACCTTTTATATTCCATTTTTTTATTATTAACATAAAATTATTCTTATTTTAAAGCATCAAATGATATTTTCCACCATAGACATATACTAAGCTCCATTATTAAAGTAAGGTCATAATCAAAAATTGCCTTCATATAAAATAATTTTTATCTTATTTTTAATTAATTATTTATTTGTTATTAATTGCTACGGTTTTTATTTTTTTTATTTTTTGGGATGCACCAAAGAGGAAAATAAAAAAAATTACAAAAGCACTCGAAGAAATCAATTTGCCCGGCCTGGGAAGGTTCTATGGTAAAAACTTATTTAGGATTTATTTGTGACAACTTTCTTATTATTTTTTTAAAATAAATTTTTAGTATAATTTTTTTTAAGTTAAAATTTTTTGTACTAGAAATCTGCTTTAAAAAATAATAACAAAGCTATCTCAAACGAAGCCTTATTTAGTATGAACCTTGGCCGATTGGTGATGGCGGCACACAAGATGGGGCTACAACGAACTTGGGTGGGTGGTGATCCATAGCGGTTGTTAGTAATGGATGTCGTTAGCGGACAATTATTGGATGTAGCAATCCATCTAAATTTAACAATTTTGAAATTCATCAAAAATGAACTAAAAGCTTAATTTCAAATTCATATATTAATTACTATTATTTGATTTACTTTACATTTAAATGTATTACAAACAAATAAGAAAACAACACATAAATCTATTTAGCTTATGTAAATATATAATAAATTATCAAATAAAAGAAATTCATTAAAAATAAGTTTCAACTAAATATAATTATAATAGTTTTTTTTGGACATTTAGGCCAATTAAAGCAGACTCATACACATATCGCATACACAAGACTGAAACTCAAGACCTCTTAGTTGATAGCCTAGGCTCCCAACCAACAGACCTTAGTGTATTATTATTATTATTGTTGTTGTTATTAGGGAAAGCCTGTCAATTTAAAAAAAAGCATTTAGGTAATTTCTTGTAATAAAAATAAAAATTAAACAAAATTAAGATACATGAGAATTTGTACTATTATCATCTCCTTTGGTCTAAGGTTCAAACTCCTTATAAGTTGTCACCAAGGTATATTAAAAGTAATAATAAAAAAAAGCACATCAAATAAATATAAAACTATTGCCAGCATTAAATAAATACATAATACATATAATCTAATTTACATAATAATTAATATTTTATCTTCTTAAAAAATAAAAAAATTAAAATTATAAGAAAACATTTTAAAATAATTTTTTATTTGTTAAAGGCTTTATTCAAATATTTCTTTCAAAAATAATTTTAGGAAGGACTAATTTGATCTATTTTTAAATAATATATAAAATGACCCGATTAATAATTTTATATATTCTTCAAAAATAATTTGATCTATTTTAGATTCTGGGGTGGATCATTTTAAAAAAATCTTTAATAATAATGTCAATACTATTCCTATTACTAATCATAATATTGTTCCTCATTGTATTACTGATTGTGACAACCAAATGCTCGTTCACCCTCCGTAAGAGGAGGAAGTTTGGAATGTTATTAAGAATATGAATAGCGATTCTATTGCGAGACCTGATGGTTTCACCACTAAATTCTTTGTGAAAACTTGGAATATTATCAAGATGGATGTGTTGGAAGCTGTGAATGATTTTTTTCTGGTAGCCCTTATCCCAAATTTTTTTCTTCTAATAAATTGTTTTAATTCCTAAAAAGGATGTTACTAACAATTGGAATGATTTTAGACCGATTAGCAAGTGTTTTTTTCTTTACAAAGCTTATTTCTAAAGTTATTTCTACAAGACTGGTTAATATTTTTCCTATAATTATTTTTTTTTAATCAAACTAGCTTTGTGAAAGGTAGGAGAATTTTTTATAATGTTCTCCTTACTCAAGATATCACCCATGATATCAATTCTAAGGTGAAAGGTGGCAATATCTTTTTTAAACTTGATATTACTAAAACTTTTGATAACTTGAATTGGAATTTCTTATACAATGTTTTATCTTTATTTGGTTTTAGTCATTCTTTTGTATATTCAACTTATTAAAAATAGTATTGTTAACTATTTCTTTTCAGTTCTCATTAATGGGAGGAATCATGGTTTCTTTAAATCCTCTCAAGGTTTGAGGCAAGGTGATCTGTTATATCCTGCTCTTTTTATTATTGTTGTGGACTACCTTTCCAGGGGCTTGGAGGAATTATATAAAAGGCACCCAAACCTTCTCTACCAGCCTATGGGTTCTATTAGACACCTTGGTTTTGCTGATGACTTTATTATATTTTCCAATGGCTCAATTAATATCATTACAGTTTTAGTTAACTTCTTAGTTGCTTTCCAAAATATGAGTGGTTCGATTATTAACAAGGAAAAAAGAAGTTTTCTTGTTTCAAAGTCTGTTAATTGTGGAAGAATTAATGTTATCAAGCAGAGTTATGGTTTTAATTGCATTTCCTTGCCTATGAAGTATTTGGGCACTCCAATTTTTAAAGGAAAAAAAATACATCAAATTTTTGAAGAGATTTTCACTATTTTTCAAAGGAAAATTGCTAACTGGACTTCAAATTTCCTTTCTTTTGGAGGTTGACTTGTGCTTATTAGAAGTGTTTTAAATTTTATTCCTATCTTTATTTTCCATACTTTACAACCCTATTCATCTATTTGCCTTAGATTGGAGAGAATGATGAATAAGTTTTCTTGGGGCTCTAAGAATAATAGCTCTTATATCTATTGGGTTTCTTAGAACAAGGTTTGTGGTGTCCTTAATGAAGGGGGTTTAGGTTGCAAAAGTCTTATTAATACAATTAATGCCTTCTCTCACAAATTATGGTTTTCTTTTAGATCTAAAATTATTTTGTGTGCTCAATTTATAAATGTTAAATATTGTGAAGGGGTTGTGCAACCTATTTCTTGTAGTTATAAAAGGCCTGATTCGTTAGTTTGGAAAGGGTTGTGCAACATTAAATGGGAGGCTGAGCAATTTATTCAATGGGGTTTGGGCAAAGGTGATATTTTCTTTTGGCAAGATAATTGGTTAGGGAATGGTTCGATTGATAGCCATCTGAATACTCATACTCTGCATAATATTAAGGTTCATACTTTCATTTATAATGGAATTTGGAATGTTAATAAACTTAGGGAGGCTATCCCTTTTGATTTAATTAGTATTATCCTGAACATTCCTTTACAATTACACTGCAGTAATCATATTTTCATTAATATATCTCTGTGTGGTAATTTCAAGCATAAAAATGTTTGGGATAATTTTAGAATTAAGCATGAAAAATCTCTTATTTACTCTGTTATTTGGCATAACAATATTCCTTTATCTTATTCTATTCTTACTTGGAGATTCATTAAAGTTTTCCTACATGTTAACACTTTACTTAAGAAAAAATATTTTTGTTTTCCTTCTAAATGTCAATGTTGTTTTAATATTGAGAATATTAATCATGTATTTGTTAATGGGAGTATTGCTCAAAAAGTTTGGAGATATTTTTTTTTTAAATTGCTCATAAAGATAGTCTTGATCTTTATAGGAATATTTTTTCTATTTTAGAGGTTTGGGTGACTAAATCTAAAGGTCACATCTATAATTTATTGCCTATCCTTATTATGTGGTTCCTTTGGAGGGCTAGAAATGATGCTAAGCATAATGAGATTAGAATGGATGCTAATCATATTATGTCTAAAGTGAAAAATAAAATTTTATAACTTTATTCGGCTAATCTTATTTTGATTAAGAATTTTAAGAATTGTGTTGATTTGGCTTTGAAGTTTGGCATATCCATGAATCTTGAGCCTTTGG
The DNA here is from genome assembly GCF_001605985.2 of Dendrobium catenatum. NCBI lineage: Eukaryota > Viridiplantae > Streptophyta > Magnoliopsida > Asparagales > Orchidaceae > Dendrobium > Dendrobium catenatum. The sequence goes on from NW_021340136.1 coordinate 355,726, forward strand.
TTATTTCCGAGAGAATAGTGAGGTGGTTTAAACCTATTTCTCCTTTTTTTTTTAACTTAACACTGTTGGTTCTATTGGGATCACTGCTACAGGCAATGGTGGCATTATTCATAATCAGTCTGGTGATATTATTGTGGCTTATGCTGGTCCTTTAAACCCTTGTAAGATGATTACTGCTGAGATTATGGGGCTTTCTCTTGGCCTTGACATTTGCCATAGGAAAGGTATTACTAATGTGTATATTGAGGTGGATGCTTTGTTGTTAATTCAAATTATTCAGAATGAGACTACGGGTCATCCCCATCTTTTCTATATTATTAGAAGAATTAAACAATTGCTTTATTCCCTTAATTATACTATGGATCATATTTTTTGTGAAGGTAATGCCTTTGCTGATTGGTTGGCCTAATTTTGGTGTCAAGTTGAGGCTATTCAGGAGTTTGGTGAGTCTAATTTGTCTTTTCTTTTGAGAGGTTTGGTCAAGTTGGACAAACTTGGATTACCTTATATTAGGCTTGGTTGATGGCTGCTCTCTTTTTTATGTCGGTTCTTTGGTTACTCTGTTTTTTCTTTTTGTTTTCCTTGGTGTTTGTCACTTCGGGTAGCTGGACTCTCTCCCTGATAGCTGGTACTTGGCTATCCTATTTTTCTCTGGTTGTGTTGTTAGGTAATTTCTGGGGATTGTCTTTCATTTTGGTTTGGCAGCATCTAATTAACTACTTTCCTGCATTATTATGCTGGCTAGGGTTTCTTTATTTCATGCATGCCTGGTTTATCTATGGGGTTCATTTGTTGTGGGCTAGCTGCAGTAGTTTGTGTTGAATCACCTTTTTTATTTTCTTGTCTACTTATATCTTCTTGCTGGTTGTGTTGATTTTTCTTGTGCTTATTAGTTTGGTTTCTATTTTCAGGGTGGCCCAAGTTTTGAATGTTATTCTGCTGTGTTTGGTTTTTTGGGGTTTAATTGGTTATATTTTTTATATGTGGTCTGCTAATATTTTGGATTATTTTCGGTTGGGTGCCTCTATTACTCCGAGCACGAATCTACATCAGTATACTAGGGGAATTTCTATTTACACCTACTTTGGTTCATTACCTATCCTAATTTGGTCGATCAATGTTGAGCTTATCTTTTCTACTCATATAGAAATTTATCTTCTATTCGTGGTTTTGTTCTTTTGGATTGGTTTGCTACTTTTTTCTGGCTTGGAGGGTGTTTTTTGATATAAAGATTGTGCTGACTGTTTATTTTTTTATCTTTCTTTTTTGGGCGTTGTCTTTATGACTTATTAGATTGTATCTAGGCAATTTTATATTTTGGTTAGTAGGGGACAATCGGCTCTTAGGTTTTCTTTCTTTAATTTTTTGTAGCTCTTTGAGCATTAGTTAGTTGAATGTCCCCTTAAGGACTATGTAATTTTGATTTATATTAACGTGTAGGCCCCTCCATGGGTTACCCTTATATATATATATCTAAGAGGGTGGGCGTTCTGGGTATGGGTATCAGTAGTCAAGTCACATGCAAGTACCTACTCCAAAAAGGTTTTTAGCCGGTGGTCTTCGAGGCCAGCTAGTCCATCGGTGGAGTGTGGGTGAGCCCACTTGGTTGGACCCAATTTCAAACCCTAGCCAAACTTTACCAGTTCACTGATTTCTTGTGACCGGAGCACCGAACCATAAGCAGGTGATGGAGTATTTGGAAGCTTATGCTCGACGGTTTGACATAATAAGGCATGTGAGGTTCGGAGAGAATGTGGTGAGTTTGGAGTATGTTGGATCGAACCAGGAGGAGATGGAGGCCTAGGATTTGTGGGGTGGAACCGGTGATGGGTTCGTCGGAGCTGGACATGGAGTCTGGCATGTCACCGTGGAGAAGGAAGATGGAGCTAAGGAGGTAATTTTTACTCAAAGTAGAATTTTGTAAAAGACAAAAAATTATAATATTAAAAAGGTGCTAAAAGTCTAATATAAATCTAAAAATTCTTTGATTAATTTTTGCACGTATCTCAAAGTAGATTAAAAATTTTTGTGATTATTATAATTTTTATAGAATATTATGAAGCTTTATTAAATTGGCTAATAATAATTTTTATTTTATAATATATCGATCCAAGCTTAGCAGTTATGGATTTAAATATTTTTAATTTATTTTGAGATGAATAATAAAAATATTTTTATTTTTTGTATATATTCTAATTAAACTTTTCATGTTAATCAAGATTTAGTAATTTTTATGTGTTAAAATTTGAAAATTATTCGACACGAAAACTATTAGATTTTGATAAATTTACATAATTATTTGGTTATTTATTTTTAGATTAAGATGAATAAAAATATTTTTTTTCAATGAATTTAAAATATTAAATAAATTTTGAGATAAATGTTGATATATTATAAAAGAATTATCTTGATCGGGCACGAATCTTGAGGCAAAATCAGATTCGAAGCTTCAAAAATTAAATTTGGGATCAACTAAACTTTGATTTTGAAAAAGTTATAGTCAAACTGAGTGTCTCAGAAATACGAACTCAACGACACCAAATTTAACTTGATATGAGCCCAAATGTGTCTAAATCGAAGACCAGAATCACTGTTGGTAGGTTCAAACCACAATTTGGATTACCAAAGGTTTCCAAACATAACATGCTTATAATCGAATTGAGAAGCTCGATGAGACAAATTCAATGAGCCCAAGATTGCCAAATTCCGATATCATTAAGACCTTCAAATATTAGACGAACGGTCCACGGTCATTGGATTCAATATCGGTTGTCCATCCAAACCACTCCACATTTACCCTTGATCCTCCTCCTATTTACGTGTCATTCCATACTCAAAAAACTATAAATATTACCTCATTTCTCTTAAGAGGGGACCCAAGCAACAAAAAGAAGAGAAGAAGGAGAAGAGAAGAGAAGAGAAAAAGGGAAGGAGGGAAGAAACTCCTCGACCACCGCAGGAGTTTCGACAGACATTCAAGTGACACCGGAGTTCCATCCGACTTCCAAGTGACGCCAGAATTCTGACCGACTTCCATGTGACGCCAGAATTCTGCCCGACTTTATAGTGACGCCGGAGTTCCTCCTGATTTTTTAGTGACTTCGAAACTCTGCTCGATCTCCAAGTGATGCCAAAATTCTATCTAATGTCAAAATGACTCAGGAATTCAGCTCGAATACACAACTTGTTTGTAACTGGATGTCAATCCAGGAGTGAATCATTGTAATCTGATCGTCCTAAATTTTAAGGACGAGTCAACTTCTTGTACCTCAAGTAAACACTAGTGGAATTCTTTCAACTGGGCTTGGCCCCGTGGTTTTTTCCCTTTCAAGGGTTTTCCATGTAAAAATCCTTGTTTTCTTTCTTCTTCTATTTGTGTGCTGGATATCCGTACAACGCTGAGATGAAAACTTTATAATGCTATTGTCGTGTATATTCTAGCCAGTAATAGTTTGGTGACGTCTGTGAGAAACATTATCTCACAATTTTAAGTGTTACTTAGATGACCAACAGGCGTAGCAATCATATTATGAGAGCTTCTCGCTCCAACTTCCAACAATCCATAAACCAGTATATGCACAATATCTGCCTCTTTTTATCTTGGGTGGAAAAATGCTGCTGGAGAAGGAACCTCGTGACCTTCTTTAGAAGAGATAATTTGAAAGATGGAAGAATCTCATAATGAGATCCTTCAACTCCTGAGAGAGACTCAACAGCCAGCCTTATCACAATGTGAGGAGGTTCTTCTCCCTCGAGCTCCACCACTAGTCGATGATGTTTAACTCAAACATCTTTAAACAGAGATTTCTCTTCCTCCAGCAAGAAGACATCCGCAATTACACCAAAATAATAAACTTGCCAATACAAAAAGTTCTACCCATCCTTCGCCCACAACTTGGCAACCTTGCATTCCTCTAGATCTTCTAAAAGATTTAGAAAAAATGCACATTATTGAGCTTCCTTGCAACGTCCTACATCATGAACTATGAAGATTAGTACGGGAAGAGTTTCCCAGAGGAGATGTGAGGTAAACTCTTCGATAGTGGAACTTCCAAGATTCAGTACCTCTAACTGAAGCCATTCTTCAGCACCCCATTCTGATTGGGTTCAAACTATTGAGCATCGAGTCCTACAATAGGACATCTGACCCATATGAGCATATCGATCAATATATAACCATTATGAATATCCAGTGAGCCTCGGATGCACTCCTATATTAGGTTTTTCCTATTTTCCTTAAAGGACAAGCTCGAACGTGGTTCTATTTTCTTCCATCCAGAATGATCCCCTCATTCGTCAAATTTGCCAAAATGTTCGTCAAATTGTTCATAGCCAACCAAATAATTGCTAAGGATTCTTCCCACCTCTTCGGATCCGTCAAAATGAAGGAGTACTTTTAGAAATTTTTCATCAAGGCTCAAAAAATTTCAGGAGTAGATCCTGAATTACTGAGAGGGGTCTTTATCAGAGGGCTTCGTCCTGCCCCTTTTATTCGACACTCATTCGGGACATAGTTCATTCATATGTCAACTTGATCTATCGTGTAGAGGCTCAAATCTCTACAAATGAACTCATAAATGCTCATAAAAAATAGTTTGAACAAACCAACAGAAAATGCAAGGGTGCACCTGGGATGGATGATCAAAAAAGAAACAAGGGAAGAATAATCTACCTCTTACGTCTCCATTTCCACGAAGACAACATCGGCGGGAAAAGGAGTATATCCCACTCAACACATCTCAAGTAAATGTATTGATGGCCATTCGAGATCAAAATATAGTGAAATGGTTGAATCCTTTGAAGCCAAACACAAGAAATCAGGATCAATACTATCATTTTCATCGTAGTCGTGGCCACACTATCGAAGCCTGTAAGCAACTCAAAGATAAGAATGAAAGACTTATCCGCCAAGGCTATCTTCGATTTTTTATTCGAGATCCACCTACACAAGAGGAAGCTCATGATACTTGGGGGGGCAAAATAAATAATAGAGACAATCGGTGAATAATCAAATAATAGTTAAAATTAAAATAATCATAGGATGCCCCTTATTATCTGATCAAGTCTTTTTGGTTGTAGATGAAAACCTAATGCCAAAGAAGGCTCTTATCGATCATTCTATCACTTTTGATTACTCTGATTTAGAGAGAGTAAAAACGCCTCATACGTATAAAAAGTACAATTAATGTTACGTACGAACTCATTGTGAATCGGTACGAAATCATTTTGTACCTAATCATCGTTCGATACGAACTGCGTTTGTCTAGTATGAATAGAAAAAATTTCAAAGTACGTATGTATGAACTGTTAGAATGAAATAAACAAAAATAAAATAGATCCCTTCATCTCGATACGATTAAAAAATATTATTCATATGAACTATGTTCGAGGACAAACCAAAGCCCATCATCCCGGTACAATCAAAAAATATCATATGTGCTAACTTTGTTTGAGGATAAACCAGAGCCCATCATCCCGGTATGATTAAATAATATCATCTGTACAAACTTTCTTTGAGGATGAACCATAGGGCATCGTCCTGGTATGAACAAAAAATATCATCCGTACAAACTTCGCTCGAGGATGAAACAGGGGGCATCATCCCAGTATGAACGAAAATATCATCCATACGATCCTCATTCGAGGAAGAACCAAAGGGCATCATCGTGGTATGAATGAAAATATCATCCTTATGATCTTCATTTAAGGATGAATAAGAGGGCATCATCTCGATATGAATGAAAAATATAATCCGTACGATCTATACTTATAAAAATTTTGGCCATTTCTGTTCGCTCAATTGCTCATTAGGGAAATAAACTTACCAGATCATCTCATACAAACTAGTTTCGTATTGTACGATCAATTTAAAAATATGAATTTTAAAACTCTCCCTCAGTGTGTGTGTGCTCAGTTACTCAATTACAATCACACTCTCTCAGGTTCAATAAAATAAAAAATACAGACGTCAATTTACTATACACTCTAAGCTGATCTTGATTTGAAGTCTTCAATAATTCGAAGTATGATTTTCCTGAAATGTTAGTACACACAAGAGCAAAACAACTCTTTCAAAAATATGTTAGGAGAAATAATAATCAAAGCAATAATATTTGGAATCATAAAAAACATACAAGTTACAAGAATATCAAACATGCAAAACTAAATAATAACTATCTCAACACTATAGAGGTAAATGTTGATGATATGTTGGTTAAAAGTCTTGAAAAATATCAACATATCTCAGACTTGGAATAGTGCTTCCACTTGTTACGAAGCTACAACATACGACTCAATCATGCAAAATGTGCTTTTAGAGTTGCCTCTGGAAAGTTCTTAGGAATTATGAAAACCCATTGAGGAATTGAGGCAAACCCTGAGAAAATCAAGGCACTAAGGGAAATGGTGCCCCAAAAAATATCAAGGAAGTATAGAGACTAAATGGAAAGATTACAGCGCTATATGGTTTCCTAACCCATTCAGGAGATAAATATATGCCCTTCCTCAAGATACTTAGAGGTGCTCGTAGCTCTAGATTCCAATGGACTATTGAATGCTAAGAAGCCTTCGAATAGCTACGAAAGTATTTAGCTTCCCCACCACTACTTTTTAAACCAACACATAGAGAAATGTGATACTTTTATATGTCTGTTTCTTCCCAAGCTATTAGTTTGATCTTGGTAGAAGAAGAAAATGTTGTACAATGTCCATCTATTATGTTAGCAAGATATTATTTGAAATAGAGGAACGTTATCTCCTAGCAAATAAAATAGTTTTAGCATTAGTTTATTCTGTCAAAAAACTATGCCCTTACTTTCAAACCCACATAATTAGAGTTTACACAAATCTACCGCTGAAAAATATCCTAAAAAATCCAGAAGCGTCTGGTAGGCTCGTCAAGTGGTTTGTAGAGCTAGGATAATTTGACATCCACTACTTACCTAGGCCCGATGTTAAATCTCAAGCACTTACAGATTTTATAGTTGAATGCACCATCCTTATATCTGATATTCAATGAAGTTCTTCACCTTCTCCTCCATATTGAATATTTTACATCAATGGAGCTTCTAGAAGTTGAGGCGCTGAGGTTGAAATTTTGTTGATCTCTCTAATGAAAGTTACCCATGAGTATGGGCTCTGACTTGAGTTTCCGGTAATAAACAATGAAGCAGAGTATGAGGCCCTTATTACTAGATTGAGTTTGTCAATTTAAATTGAGGTATAGAACTTAGTAGTCCATATTGATTCACATTTAGTTGTTTCTAGTGTGGAGGGGGAGTTTTATATCTAGAATCTGCAACTGGCCCAATATTGCAGCATTGTGAAGTTACTCTTAATCGTATAAGAGAGCACAGATCATACATATTCTCTGAGGGAAAATACGGGATCATATGCTCTTTTTAAGTTTTCTACATCAATGATAAGAGATGTTTATAAGATAAAGTGTATCGAGGAGATACATTTTACAAGTATCTAAGGTCTATGAGACATACAATCAATCAATGAACCAATGGAGACTTCCTAGATTGACCCCATCTTATCCTTTTTTACAAGATGGAGTATTACCTGAAGACCCCACGACTATAACACGACTGCGAAGAAAATTAGCAAACTTTATTATTATTGGTGGCGAGTTGTATAAATGCACCTTTACCGAATTGTATCTCAAATGTCTCCCACCTTTAGAAGTTAATTACACACTCTAAGAAGTTCATTCAGGAGTATGTGGATAATATCTAGGAGGAAGAGCGTTAGCTTACAAGATCATGATATAAGGATTCTATTAGCCTATAATAAAATAGGATGCACTTGAGTTTACTCAAAAATGAAAAAAATATCAATTGCAATCTAATATCACCCATACACCCACTCTAGAGCTTACATCACTTTAGATCTCTTGGCCTTTCGCCCAATGGGGGATTGATATAATGGGACCCTTCCCTATAGCCACTAGACAATAAAAATTTATTATCCAGGCTATAGATTACTTCACCAAATGGGTGGAGGCAGAACCTTTGGTGACGATTACTGAAGCTAATGCCAAACAATTTTTGTAGAAGAATATAATATGTTATTTTGGCATTCCTGCAAAAATCATCACTAAAAAAGGGACACAATTTATTGGGAAAATTTTTACCTCTTTTTATAAGAATTTTCATAGTTCGCTCATCTACACAGTTATCGTCCATCCTCAAGTAAATGGGAAAATAGAGGTTACAAATTGAATAATTCTGAAAGGACTGAAGACACGCCTAGGGAAGGCTTGGGGCAATGGGCTGAAGATCTCCTAAATGTCCTCTAGGCTTATCAAACCACTGCCAAAACTGCTACATGAGAAACCTCATATAATCTCTACTTTGGTACAGTAGTCATACTTATTTATATTGGATTCATGAGTAATAGAGTTCAAACTTTTGACTTCAGAACAATGAAAAAATATTTATAACAAATTTGAATCTCCTCCAAGAAGTAAGAGATAAAGCCTCACTCAGGACCGCTGCACACCACCAAAGGATTGATCATCACTACAATCGGAGGGTCAAACCTTAATCTATCTCTATTGAGTACTTAGTTCTAGTTAGCATTGAAACCCCTCAAAAAGGCCCTCAGCATAATAAGCCCTCTCCCCTCTTGGAGGGTCCATATTTAGCGGCAGCTATGGTCAAGCCTGGTACCTTCAAACTGAAGGATGCTAGTGGAAAAATACCCCCCCAAACAAATGCTTTGATTAACAACCTCGGATAGGTCAAGGTATGTAAGGAAGATGTCTCTTAGATTCACTCAAGTCAAAAAAGACCACCAAAATATCTCTCATTAAAATAAAATAAACTCAAATTCATATACATATGAGAAAAAGAAAAAAGAGGAATGTTGAAACTTGTTCAATATGAATTAGGTTGTTAGACCTAAGCTTATATCCCAGCGGCTAATCAAGAGGAGGGTGAATTGGTAATTAAAAAATTTTCCTCTTTAATTTTTTAAACCGATAAAAACTTTAATAAATTTGTATAAAAAGATTTTTCAACCACAGATCAATAGAAAAAGTAAAGTAAAAAAGAAAAGCAGCAGAAAATAAAAAGATAAGATTTATAGTGGTTCGGTCAAACACGACATACATCGACTCCCCGGAGCCACCCTCCGAGTATTTTACTAATACCAATAGTGTCTCTCCTTTCGCTCCCACAGCAAGGCGGATAAGCCTTCACAAAACTCTCTTCCACCACTACCCAGTGCGGCAGAGAATCGTCATCTTTTTACACCCATCAAGTGTAGGTAGAGTAACTCCCGCTATTCACACTCTCCAAGTGTAGGCAGAGAACCTTCCCGCTGTTCACACTCTCCAAGTGTAGGCAAAGAACCTTTCATCTTTTCACACTTCACCAAGTGTTGGCAGAGAATCGAATCTCCTTGAAATATCTTCTCAAAAGAAATCTAGAAAGACAAGAGAAAAGAGTGAAGTAATCACAATTCACAAAGTTGAGATCCTTACCTTTGAGTACCAAGTGAATCCTTCATGCTCCAATGGTAAGAACTCTCCTTCAAACACTCTCTCTCACTCTCTCCATCACACTTCTTTCAGTAAGCACGAAGACCAATGACCAAAAAGATTACAAGATAGTTCTAAGTGGACCTAATATAGGAAAGACACGAAAAAATGTCCAAAAACTACTAATTTTCAATTCTATACAAAAGTATGTTAAGGACATCCTCAAAAAGTATGAAATGGACAATGCTAAACCCGTTAGTACACCTATGAGTTCCTCAATTCAGTTGGATAAGGACCCTAAGGGAAAATCTATTGATCAAAAAAAATTATAGGGATAATTGGATCTTTGCTTTACTTGACAGCTAGCTGGACTGATATCATGTTTGATGTTTTTTTGTGTGCTAGATTTCAATCAGATCTAAAAAAATCACATTTGACAGCAGTAAAAATGATTTTAAGATATCTGTTAGGAACTCAAAACTTAGGAATTTGGTATCCTAAGTTTAAGTCCTCTTTTGAAATAATTAGTTATTCAGATTCTGACTTTGCAGGTTGTAGGGTGGATAAAAAGAGCACTTCTAGAACATGTCAGTTTATTGGAAATTCTTTAGTCTCTTGGTTCAGTAGAAAACAAAATTCAATAGCCCTATCTACTGCAGAAGCTGAATATATTGCATTAGGAAGTTGTGTGGCACAAGTACTTTGATTGAAATAACTGTTGATTGATTTAGAATTAACTATAGGCACTATACCAATTTATTTTGATAACACTAGTGCTATTTCCATTTCTAAAAATCTTATTCAACATTCAAGAACCAAACATATAGATATTATGAATCATTTCATAAGGGATCATATATCAAAAGGAGAAATTGAACTCATTCATGTTTCTACTGAAAATCAACTTGCAGACATTTTTACAAAACCTTTAGCCTTTGATACTTTTAGGGCATTAAGAATAACACTTCGAGTAATTGATTTGAATACTTAATAAAAATGTTTTCGGCAACATTGATGTGTATTTCTAGTTAATATTTTTGTGTGAAACTTTGAGTTTGTGATTTTTTTATATTTTAAGTTTATTTTTTTTATTTTTCTATTATGTCTTTTTTGTGTTTGTGTTTTGGTTTTGATAGAATGCATGTTTTTGAAAAATTAAGTGACATTTGTCCAGGACAAAAATATTATCGTACGGGATGAATTGTGTAGTGTGTCAACTGTCGGATTTAAATCATTTGCGTACAATTTTTCAGTTATTTCAATCACTTTGTCTGTATGATCGTCACGATCGTCTGGATAAAATTTTCAAATGATGGGATGATTGATTGTCAATTAAACGGATAAGGTCATTTTTAATATTATATTCATATGTACCAACTTTTGGTTCGTCTGGACGAATGCTTGGCGAATTGATGTGGGGGACGATTTCAACTGCCATTAAAACGATCATAAATTTACGATCATCCAGGATGAACACCTATTCGTCTGTACAATTATTTGTATGAAAGGACGCTTCATAAGTTGAGTGATTACGAAAAGCTATTTCATTTTGAACTAATTCGTTCATCCATATAAAATTTTGTCGTACGGGACGAACTGAATTTCGTACGGGACGAACATAATTTCATCTGTATGAACAGTCATATTTTATTAAATTAATCGGTTATGAACTCAACATTCACACTCACAGATCGCTTTCAGAACCCTTTCTTCCTTTAGATCTTATCTATGGCAAGTTCAAGCAAATGACAAAAGGTTCTAGCCAAGGGTCTGCATAGAAACTCTTCTGATAATTTTCTGTCTAAAGCCAACAAAGAATCTTTTCCTAGATTTGTCTCCGCTAAGATCAACCCGTCTAGAGTTCTTATTAAGGATCAACTAACCTTTCGGGTAATGAACTTGTTTGCTTCAACTCAAATTGGTCTCATTCTCACTCTAGTCCACCTCTACAATAAATAGACCTGTCATTATTTTTTAGAAAACATATCCTTCAACTCCGACCATTCTGTAATTAAGTCCTATGTTTTTAAGAATAAAGTTGAAATCACCAAGGCTGACCTATGTATCTTTTCAAACTTAGGGATTGAGTGAATTAGAGCTCCTACCATGATTACTACTTCGGATTTTGATTGGAATGAAATTAATGAAGTGATTAGAGGAATTATTTTTAAGGAGCATATGCCTATAGTGTCCTCTCTTATTTGCAATGCTCGTATCATCCAGCATGTTCTTCGAAATTCAATAATTCCTAAAGCTGGTGATAGAGTTAACATTACTCATCTTCTCTCTATAGTAACCTACTTGATTATGACTAAGCAACCAATAGATGAAGCCCAACTAATCCTTGACTATCTTTTTGGACTTTCTAAAATTGGTCATATCTACCATAAAAGAAAGAAGAACATAGCTTTAGGACATCTTGTTGCCTTCATTTTGGAGAAGAAGTATGATTTGGTTCATCCAGTTCAAGATTTTGAAGAGGTTCTCTATTACAACGACGGATCTTTTAGAGCAATCTTCAATAAAGATGAACCACGTAAAGCACATGTTATTAGTGACTCAGAGGAGGAACCTGCACCTGCTAGTGAACCAAATTATCAGGATTTGGTTCACAGATTTGATCGCTTAGAGACTCATTTAGATCAAAGATTTTATCAAATTGAAACTTACTTACAGCAGCAGGATGTTTAGTACAATCAGGATATGGGGTATACGAGAGAGCAGCTGAATGATATTAGTTCCAACATACTTATGATAAGCAGTTATTTTAATTTCTTCAGTACTATACCTCCTCCTCCTCCTCCAGATCAGGGATCATCAGACGGGTTCATGTACTTGGTTATGTTGTTCTTTAGATGATGTGATTGTGTTTTAGTAGTTTGTGATGTATTTTTCTTTTTGTTATGTACTTTTCATTTAATATCTTAGTATTTGAGTTTTTATGTCGTATTGATATCATTCTTTAGTTCGTAATATCCATTATAATGATATCAATACAGTTATCTTCTTTTGTTTTAATCAAATTCTGAAATGTGTGTTAGCCTATATGAAAATCTCTAAAAAAAATTATCATAACTTAAATAGAAACTCAAAATTAAATTCATTAGAAAATCTAATTTTTCTAAATTTAAGTTTTGCTTATAACTTGATAAAATAAGAATATCAATTTCATGTCTTTTATTAGACTACATTAATGTTTAATATTATTATTGTAATTGTGATTTTTTCTTATTTTGTATTTCACTTATCAATAAATATTGATTCACTTAGAAAATTTTGAAATTATTTATTATTAATTTTGGAAAGATCAAGATTACTCTTGAAAAATATGCAAATATACAAACATAAAAAAAACAATGCGCAATGATTCACAATTTGAAAAAGATGCACAAAATAAGCCACAAGTAAAAAGTTGCACAAAAATGTGCCACAACTATTAAAAAAGATGCACAAAGCGCCACATGTGGTAGTTATTTCTTTCCACAAACTTTTAATCTCTTAATTCAAATTGATATTATGTACATTTATATTTCATATTGACATTTGAAATATACAAATTGTATATTCATCCTTTTTGTAATGATTTTCTTTATCTTAGTGTCTAAATTGATTCATGTTTTTGATATATATTTTTTTATTATCAATGTTATATATCTTCTTAAATTCTATGAATCATTTTTATTTACCTAATGATTTGATTTTATTTGCAATTCTTATTTCAATCACTTTCAAGGATTAATTATCAAAGGATTATTATATGACTGCTTATATTTCTATTCTTTTTCTTCTTCTCTTTTTGTTGTTGTCAAAATGGGGAGAAAATATTATTTGTATTGTTTGTATCGTATCTGTATGCTTATTTTGTATCATAAGTACTATTATTTTTTAATCTTCGTATTGTATCTGTTTGTATCAAAATAAATAAATAAATAAATAAATAATAGAATTGTTGAGCAATGCCTCCTTACTTTCATATGTTCATAAATTCAGAGGGAGTTTAGGAGATTCTTAGAATTTGAAATTTATACAAATAATAATTATTTTGCCATTATAGAAAAGGGGGAGATTGTTATGAGAGTTACTATTTGCATGTTTTACATTCTTGCAACTTGTAAAGTTTTGATGATTACAAATATTATTATTTTAAAGTTTTGTTTTCTCCTAACACTTTTAAGAAGAATTATTTTTTCTCTTGTGTGGACTAACATTTCAGGATAATCAAACTCCAGACTAATGAAGACTTCAAATAAAAATTCAACATGAGATAATTTGTAAATTGAAGCTTGTACTTTTCATTATATTAAGTTTGAGATGGAGTGATTCTAATTAAGTAACTTAGCACACACACACTTAGGGAGATCTTTAAAATTCATACTGATCATACTGGACGAACCATGTTTGTACGAGACAATCAAGTAAGTTATCCCCTCGGAAGAGCAATGGAACGAATAGGAAGTGAGAAAATTTTGCTAAGTCCTAATCGTCCAAACAAATTTTTATATTCGTCCCAGGACGAAATGCTCTTTAGAAAACTTTCGTTCAGATGAAATCCTGTTTGTGCCAGGATCAAATGCTCTTTGTAAAAATTTTGTCTAGACAAACTCCAATTCATCCCAGGACGAAATGCTCTCTGAAAAATTTTTGTTCAGACGAGCTCCTATTCGGCCCATGATGAAATGCTCTCTGTAAAAATTTTGTCCAGACGAACTCTTATTCGTCCCAGGATGAAAATGCTCTATCCTTTCCAATTTTGACAACTTCCTACAGTTTGTCGAAATCGACCCATGGTATAACTATTCGTATAGGACGAACTTAGTTCATGTCGGACGAATTTAGTTTGTACGGGATGATAATCGGATACGAAGTCAGTTCGTACCAATATACATTTGGTTTGTATGCAACTGATTTAAGCAAGTTCATCGAGGATGATCCACGATCGTACGGGACGATCCACTATGTACAGACTTGAAAATAAATAATTTTTGGATGATTTTTTGTGTCTTTCCTATATAAAGTCCAATTAGAATTGCCTCTTAATCTTTTTGCCTACTGATCTTCACGCCAACTGAATGGAGACTTAAGGAGTGAGTGTGAGAGAGTGTTTGAAGGAGGATTCTTACTACTGGAGCGTGAAAGATTCACTTGGTACTCAAAGGTAAGAATCTCTACTTGTGGTTTTTGATTACTTCACTCTTTTCTCTCTTCCTTCTATATTTCTTATGAGAAAATTTGTCGAAGAGATCCAGTTCTCTGCCGACAATTGGAGAACGTGAAAGGATGAAGGGTTCTCTGCCCACACTTGGAGAGAGTGAAGGGATGAAGGATTCTCTGCCCACACTTGGAGAGTGAAAGGACGAAGGGATCTTTGCCCACACTTGGAGAGTTAGAAAGGATGGAGGGTTCTCTGCCTACACCGGAAGAGTGTGAAAGGACAGACGGTTCTCTGCCAACACTGGGAAGAGTGTAGAAGGACGACGTTTCTCAGTCGCATCGGGTAGTGGTTGAAGAGAGTTTTGTAAAGGCTTCTCCGCCTTACTGTGGGTGCAAAAGGAGAGTCACTAGTGGTATTAGTGCAATACTCGGAGGGTGCCTACGGGGAGTGGATGTAGGTCGTGTTTGATCGAACAACTATAAATCTTGTGTCTTTTTATTTTCCACTACCTTTTGTCTTTACTGTTTAACTTGTGGTTGAAAAATATTTTTCTATAGAATTCATTAAAGTAAGTTTTTGAAATAAAATTTTAAAAGAGGGTAAAACTTTTTAATTATTAATTCACCCCCTCTCTTAGTTAGCAGCTGGGACATATGCTTAGGTTTAATAACCTAATTTATATTGAATAAGTTTCAATAAATAGGACCCACTACATCCGTGCCCCAAGTCTCGAAAGGCCAAGAAGACACAGTGGGGTGCAACAGATTAGGAGGTTGGTGCATAACTATGCTATGAACCTAGCATTGGTGGCATCTTCTAGCGTGCTCCATACAATCACGGATCATAGTCTGCCAATAATATTCAAGTTTTTTTTATTTTGACCTTCATCTTAGTTCTGGACTGATGAGCACCACAAAGTCTTTCATGTATCTCGCCCATAACCTTACAAGCCTTCTCATTATTGAGGCAACGTAACCACATCTGGTCGAAAGAGCATCGGTATAAGGTTTCATTCACATAGGAAAATCACAAAGCTCTCTTTCTAATCTGAGTGACAAGAGAATGGTCATCCGGAAGTCTACCATGTTTCAAGTACTCAATAAAAGAGACTCTCTAATCTAATTCTTCCTCAGTAATGAACACTACGAGGGTTTGATTAGGAGAAGAGAAGTTCACGGGGCATAAGGCTTCCCGATACTGGAAAGTAATAGACACTGAGTTTTCAATCGGGTCAACTAACTCTTTAGCAAGTTTAGCTAGTGCATTCGCTCTACCATTCTCAGATCGAGGGACTCTAACTAAAGTTACTTCAGAGATTAAACACAAGAGCTCCATTGCCCTATTGTAATAAGTTAAGAGCTCAAGTATTAGAACTTTGAAGATTCCAGCTACTTGATTAATAATTAGTTGGAATCTCCAAAGATCTTGACCCGCATAATATTCATCTGATTGGCCAACTCCAGTCCTAAAATCAGAGCTTAATAATCAGCTTCATTATTAGTACAAGGTTCTGAAAGATTGTAAGAGTAACGAAGGGTATGGCCTCAGGAGACACAAAAATAAGTCCCAAATTTTCCTAACCGTGAGAGTTTCATGAGGACATAGTGATTTGATAGAAGAAGCTCCATTGAAGTAAAACTCCCAAGTAGGGGACTCCTATTCATCCACACTCATAACTTGTTCATCAGAAAAATCATCATTGAGTGGGGAATCTGCAGGGATCAGGTGAGCAATAAAAAAATCAGCTAGAGCCTATCCTTTGACTGCCCGCTGAGGAACAAAGGTAATGTCAAACTTCAGTAAAATTATGGACCAATGTGCTAGATGACCTGACAAAGCCGGACAGGTCATTAGATACTATAAAGGATTGACTTGAGAAATCAAGCTAATCTTGTGTGAGAGTATATACTGTCTAAGCTTCTGCACAGTAAAGATCAAAGCCAAACACTACTTTTCCATTGCCTGGTATTTTAACTATGCAGGAATCAAATGTCTTCTAAGATAATACAAGGCATTCTCTTTTCCTTCTTCATTCACTTGAGCTAGAAATGCACCAACTGACTCATCCATGGCCATAGTGTAAAGAATCAACGGTCTACTTGGAATGGGTGCAGCTAACATAAGGGGACTCACCAGATAGTGCTTTATGCTCTCAAAGGCCTCATGATAATTCCTATCCCAATGAAAGTGAGCATCCTTCTTTGCTAGATTAAAAAATGGATAACATATATCGGCAATATTGGAGATAAATCTTCGTAAGAAAGCAAGCTTACCATGAACAGACCTCAACTGGGTAAGACTCTTAGGAGGTTTCAAGTCCACTATGGCCTTGATCATTGAGGGATCAATCTCAATGACATGATAGCGAACAATAAAAATAAGAAACTTCCCCACAGTAACACCAAATGCATACTTTAAGGGATTCATCTAGAAATCATCTTGCGTAAGCGCTCAAAAATGATTTGTAGGTCTTGAAGGTGATCAGTACGGACCTTGCTTTTGACTATTAAATTATCCACATATTATTCAACCTGCTCATGAATTAACTCATCAAAAATGATAGTCATGGTATGATGATAGGTGGCCCCAGCATTCTTAAGGTCGGAGGACATCACCTTATAATAAAACATATTGATAGTGGTACGAAAGGCATTGAATTTCTCATCTTCAGGGGCCATCTTTATCTGATTATAATCAGATGAACCATCCATGAAGAAGAAAATGCTATGGGACAAAGCAATATCCACCATATGCCCGAGGATGTGAAATGAAAAATCATCCTTATGACATGCCTTATTCAAATCACGGAAGTTCATACAAACACAGATCTGACCACTCTTCTTTCAGAATGGAACAGCATTGATAAGCCAAGTGAGATACTTCTCTTCACGAATGAAATCAGCTTCTATAAGCTTCTTAGTCTGGGCGATCACCTGTTACTCAATTTCTCACATGTTACTCAATTTCTAACCTCATCCGATGAGGTGACTGTTTAACAGGGATTGCATTAGGACTAATGGCTAACCTATGGACTGTTACTTTTAGATCTAAACCAGGCATCTCCATATAGTTTGAGGAAAAGCAATCTCTAAACTCAGAAATGAGTTTAACATACTCTTGAGCCTCTGATTCGGATAACAAAGCACTTTAAAAAATGGGTCGAGGATCAAATTTAGTGCCCAAATTGATATCACACAATTCATCCATGGCAGAACTAGCGCCATCCTCAAACTCACATGGAGCTTCAAGGACCCTATCCTCAACCTCATCCGAGTTTTTATCATTAGAGATGGAAACGACTGGATATAAGTGAGAGACAACCCAGATGTTGGCAGAAGAAGATTTATCTTTCTCAAAGTAGCCTACCCCCCACCCAGTTTGAGGTAGATTAGTTCGCCAAACACGGGCTTACGGTTGAGCTTATCTATCTAGCCAGGTTGAAGGGATGAGACCCCGCTCAATAAAGTTATCCACACAAGGGGAAAAGTATTGAGGAACCTGTGTGATCTCATTATCCATAGTGGATTCCATAGTACCCTGTATATCAGTACTCTGTGGGACACCTACACTATTGAATAATGATGCATGCCAAGCAGGTTATAGATGTACGTAGAGAGTGTGCAGCTCCTACACAGAACGTCTATCAGAGTATAATGCACCACAAACAATAGTGGGAGGAGTAAAGGAATGATGAAGACTGGATTCCTCAACTCTCATCACATACATCTGAGGAGGAAGGGATTGTTGGCTAGCAGTCTGACGTCTGACCTTTACGTCGTCGTTGAATCACTATCAATAACTAGACCACCTTGAGGTATCAAACTCATATGGAATATAGGATAACAATTATGATCAACACAAAAGGAGGGAGAAGGAACTGAATGTTGAGGAGCATCAATCATCTCATCTTAAGAGTCAAACTCGATAGTCAAAGAGGAAGTATAAAGGTGCGGGGGAGGAGGACTTCTAGTATAAAAGCTTTCCGGGGGGTGAGTTAACTTTCTACCTCATCCTCTACCATGACATTCCCTACCTCTACTAGGGGAAACATCATGCCTAACTACAAACTGTAAAGAAGATCCATCAAAATCTATAGTGGAAAGATCTGCCTCAATACCAACCTGTGATGGACCCTGTGCTAGTGGTTGTATAGAACCCTGTGCAAGTGACTAGATAGGAACCTGTACAACACTAGTGTGTATCACTGGTGACGGGGCATGGGAAGGTATACGAGACTTCCGAGGCATGTAATGCTCGGCATCATTTTAAATAGAGACCTCATCCATGGTAAAAGGTTGAGTATCTCCAGGAATAGAGAACTCTATATCGTTCCTCATATTCTTCATGCACTAATACAATATAGATGACATCATTCCAGTTTTATGAATCCAAGGCCTTCTTAAGAGAGCTTTGTATGAAGTATCTGTCTCAATAACATGAAACTTTGCCTCTGTTAAAATATCTCCAAAACATAAAGGCAAAGTAAGGAACCTAGAGCACACTAACCTTGATCATTAAAACCCTTCATCATAATCCTATCTAAAGTCAGTTTAAAATGTCCAAGGGAGAGGCTCTATAGGGTGGCATGATTAAGGATATTAATTGAAGCTCCTTGGTCAATGAGGACCTATTTAACTCATACCTATTTACTTTAGCGGTGATGTACAGGGGATGGTTGTGCTTAGCAGTCCCTAAGAGAAGGTCCTGATCTGAAAAAGTAATGCATGGCATCTCTCTCAAGTAGCATGCATCCTTCACAGACTTAGTGGCAAAGAAGGCTTGATAAGACTGTGGTTCAAGAAAATCTTTCACCAAAGTCTCTCTCAACTCAGGAGACATCATAAGTGCATCATACACACAAAGAAGAAAAGGAATCTTTCTTAAATGAGTCAATACATTATAATCAACATCCAACTTAGGGCCTTTTCCCTTCTCCTTAGCCTATGCTTGAGGAGGGGGAATGGGATCATCCTGTTGGGTAATGATGCTTCTATCTTTTTCTTTATTATTCTTAGCCATCTTAGGTGGAAGGACCTTACCTGAATGTAACTATATCTCTCTTATTGAGTCAAACTCAATAGAGGACTCATTTGATTCAGATGCTATGACCTGTGTTGCTTTTACAAAAAGTGATTAGAGTGTGTTCTTGGATTCATCTCCAGAATCCATGTAACAACCCCCATCAGAAATGATAAACATAGGTTCTTCATCACACTCAAACTCTGCTCCATAAGAAGGATCACCATCCTTTCTAGAAATAAATAAAAGAGTAGAAAAATGCGAACATAGAGAAGTAGAAGTAGAAGGAACAAGAGTCCAAAAGTAGTCAAATTCATTTTCTTCCACTAATTCATCAACAATAGAAGGGAGAATGAAATTCTCTAGTACAAGTAAAAGTAGAAGAAATGTGCTTAGTAGGCACTTCAACAGAAGAAAAAAAAACTGGCAAAGTAACTGGGCTGGCAACTATCAACTTGGCCTGTGGGGGCCTCCTCTCAACTGGCTCTGAACTCTGAACTACTCATACCCCTTATCTTGCGAGAAAGTAAAAGCTACCAATCTCCCATAGAACTAAGAGTTGCTCTACTATCACTGCTTTGATCACCACTCTGACAGTCACATTGATTGGAACTTATAATCATTTGAACAACCTGAGCAACCTTACCTTGAGGATGCACTAGATCATTGTCCTGCAAGTGAATCTTACCACTAGCCATAAGGCTCTCCACTTTATCTTTGAATACATAGCAATCTTCAATTACATGACCAATGTCCCTATGAAATGGATAATACAACGGATGATTTGTTTGCACTTCTGTTGACCTCATTTTTGTATGAGATCACTAAGGCCCTTCCAAACTCCAGATTATAATTCTAGATCCATAGGATCCACTCTAAGACCTTAGGACCTTTATCTTAGAGCCACAGCCTTAGGCCTACTCATAGAGCCTAGGATTCCCTTAGATCCTATGATCTAAACCCCTTTAGATCTTAGGACCAATCTAGACCTCAAATCAATTCCGCCACCCTTGATCAACCATCAACCTCAAATCAAATTCCTACCTTTGATCAACTCGCAACTTCAATTTGATTCCCTACTTTGATCAATTTAAATCTCTAACTTCATTTCAACCAATTCCAAAATTAATTCATAGTTTCAAGCACATAACCAAACTTTGATTTCAATCCACTTGAAAAATCCAAATTCCAACTAGACTTTGACTCTACCTTTTGATCTAGCTTTGACGTACTTATCCATTCATTAATCACACTCACACCCGAACATGATTGTAAAATGAATTTTGGATACCCCAAATTGATCAATTCAAATTTGAAATCCATTCCAAATCCAGAAAATCCAGACTCAATCCATAGTCTTAAAGGCCTTTCACTAAACCATCCTTTTCAGAGATTTTTCAAACATTTTCAAAAACCCAGTCAAAGGTCCTCTGATTCATGGGTCTATCATTACATAGTGGATAAGACATGTCTCTAGAGGTTACACTCCAAACTTTGAGCTCATTCTAAGGTCTCTAACCATCAGAAACACTGATTTAAAAATCCAAAGGCTGTAAACCTTCAAAATTTTACAGGCCTATGCACTGAACCCTAACGCCTTTTTGAGATTTTGATTCTTGGAAGCCTTTATCAAAGCCTCCATACCACTCCAGACTCTTGATTTTTAAACCCACTGAAGTAGTAAACTGTATTTTTCAGAACCCATCTCTTGACCCCAGTTGACCAATGGGTCAAAACAATTTGACTAAAAAAACCCCCATATGGGATTTCAAAAAATGGCCATTTTAACTTCAAATCAATTCCGCCAAAATCTTTGAAACCACTTTACAATGAATTTAAAAATAATCAAACCCAGCTTATTGAACTCAAACCGCCAAAACCTTGCGCCAAAACCCGGTTGACCAAGTCCAACCAAGGTTTGACGCCATGGACCATACACCCTTCCTCTTTCAAAATTTTGAATCTGTTCCATTCCAAGTCCTTTGAATTATGGGAATGACCCCTTGGGTTAGCCCCAAGGGGATATTTCTTGGAGGCCCAAGCCTTGGCTGCACTTGGGTTTAGCCGTTTGGCTTTGACCTCAAGTGACCAAAAGAAGAGGTCTCCCTTGAGCATCTCTCAACCTTAAAACCAATTGAATCCAATCATGGTGCCATTGGGTTTTCCAAATCAACCCCAATACACCTTCCTTGACCAACCCCAAACCCTTGGGACCAACTTGGGTGCAAGAGTTAGGCTAACCCAAAGTGTCCAAAACCACTTGGGATTGAGAACAATTCTTTGACCTAATCAATTGAACTCATCCAAACACCTTTCCATAGGTGGCCTGAGTTTCAATACTTCTCCTCCAGCCAGCCCATGCCTTGGCTAACTTGGGTCAAGAGTTAAGGCTAACCCAAAAGTAGCCAAAAAAACACTTGGACCCGAGCCAATCTTTTAATTCCAGATCAAATTTGACCCAATTGCCACTTGCATTGGGTGCACCAGACCCAGACCCACTCCCCACCTCAAGCCCAGGGTCTGACCTGACCTGGATCGAGCTCAATTCGACTCAAAACCAAAGCAGGTTTGAGGCCCAAACGAGCCACCGGTCGATCCAGCTTCCCCAGGCGCAATTTGGCTCCCTCTCAGCTCCAGTATATCCCCATCGCCTTCCCTGGTCAACCCGACCCAGACCAATGGCTGGCGGCGGCCAGGAACCAATGGAGAGCAAAGCTCCTGTGGTCCCCACCAGGCCGATCCTGAACCGAAAGCCTTCCAAAAGGAATGGGTGGGCACGCCGGGCTTGAGGCTCACGAGTCTCTAGAACGGTGCCCCTTTCCACTTGGCATCAATCCCCGAGACCAACCCCTCACGATTCAATCCTGGCCATCCACGAGCTCGCGGGAAGGAGGCTGAATAGTTGGTGCACCAGAACTCTCATAATCGATCCCCAATGGTTTCGGAAGAACTCCGCCAGAAGTTCCCCCAATCTCCCAGCATCTTCCCTCGAGCTCCCAGACCACTCCTTCCATCACTTCGAGCGCGAACCCCTGTTGACCTCATTTTAATATGAGGTCAACTAAAGGACCCTTACCAAAGACTCCAGATTAAATTCTAGATCCTAGGGATCACTCTAGACCTTTAGTGATCCTTTCCCTAGAGCCAAAGAAAACCTTAGGTGCCTACTCTAGAGCCTAGGATTCTCTTAAATTCTAGAGATCCTTAGAACCCCTCTAGATCTAGGACCAACTCCAACTATCAAATATAATCCCCACCCTTGACCAACTTCAATCCTCAAAATCAATTACTACTTTGATTAACTCCAACTTCAATTTGATTCAGCCCCTGAAATCGATTTAAATCTCAAACTTTATTCAACTAAAATCCAATTATTCAAGCTTCAAGCACATCAAACTTTGATTAAATCCACTTGAAAACCAAAATTCCAAACCTAGACTTTGATCCAAACTTCAATCTAAGCTTTGAACCCCATCCATTTCATTAACAATCACCACAATGATTGTTAAATGAATTTGGATACTTCAATACTAATCATTCAAACTTGAAATCCATTCGCAAAAATCCAGAAATCCAGACTCCAAATCCAAAGTCCTAGGCCTTGTCCCTAAAACCTTCTTTTCAGAGAATTTTTAAAATTTCAAAAAACCTAGTCAAAAATGGTCTCTGATTCAGGGTCTATCACTTACAAAGTGAATAAGACATGTCCCTAAGAGGTTACCGTCCAATGCTTTGAGACTCATTCTGAGGTCTCTAACCAAGAATCCTGAACTAAAAATCTAAAGGTGTAAAACCTTCCAAATATTTACAGCCTAATGCCACTGAAACAAACCCCTTTGAGATTTTGATCTTTTGGGCCCTTATCTAAAGCCTCCAATCACTTTCCAGACTCTTGATTTTAAACTCTCACTGAGAGTAAACTGGCATTTTCAAGACCCATTATTGACCTTAGTTGATGCAATAGGTCAAATTGACCAAAAATAACCCTATGGGATTTTCAAATGGCCATTTCCAACTCAAATCAATTCCAAATTCTTTGAAACCAACTTTCAATGAATTTCAAATATCAAAACCCAACTTGTTTGAACTCAAAAACCAGACCTTGGGGTAGCGACGCTGGTTTTGACCAAGTCAACCTTAGTTTGACCCTGGGACCCATCCACACCTTCTCATATCCAAAATTTTGATCTAGTCCATTCCTAAGTTCTTTGAATGTATGGGATGAAACCCTTGGGGTACCCAAGAGACGCCCTCTTGGGTGGACCCAAGCCTTGAGCTCAACTGGGTTAGGCCAATAATGTAGCTTTTAAAACACCAGTGACCAAAGAGAGGCCTCCCTTGAGGCCATCTGCTTTTGAATCTTAATCAATTGAATCCAAATTCAAGGTGCTATTGAGTTTCCCATTTCCCAATACAGCTTCCTTGACCAGCCAACCCTTGCTCATTTGGGTCAAGAGTTAGGCTAAACCCAAAGTGCCCAAAAGACACTTGGGATTGAGCCAACTCTAAACTAAGCCCAATTGAACTTGATCAACAACCTCCCATAGGTGGCTTGGTCCAATTACACCCCCTCCAGCTAGCCCAATGCCTTGGGCTAACTTGGGGTCATTAGAGTTAATGCTTAACCGCAAAGTAGCCAAAAATCAACTTGGACCCGAGCCATCTTCCAACCCAGATAAATTGGACCCCAATTGCCACTTGCATTGGGTCCACCAGACCAGACCCACTCCCCACCTCAAGCCAGGGTCTGGCCTGACTTGGGTTGAGCCCAAATCAATCTGAAACCAAGCAGATTTGGATCAAACCCCGAGCAAATCTTTATAAACCCAGACCAAAATTGGATTTCAATTGCTGACTTTGCAATTGGGTGCAACACCAGACCAAGACCTATCTCCCATACCAAACCCAGGGTTGACCTGACCTGGGGTCGAGCTCAATTTCCGACTTGAATGAGCAGGTTTGGGTCCAACCCAGCCACCATTTCAAATCCAGGCCATTCCCAAGGCCAAATTGACCTCCACCCTTGCTCCAGTGTGTTCCCCATCGCCTTCCCCTGGTAAAACCCGACCCAGAACCAATGGGCCGGGCGGCGGTCCGGGGAACCAATGGAGAAGCAAGCTCCGGTGGTCCCCCTAGGCCGAACCCGACCGTAAAGCCTTCCAAAGCTGTGGTTTCGGCAGGCTTTGAGGCCTCACGGAGCTCTCTGGAATGGTGCCGCAATTCCACTTGGCATCAATTCCGAGACCCCCTCCGATTCAATCCTGCCGTACGGAGCCCTCGCGGGAGGAGGCTGAATAGGCTTTGGTGCCTCCCCAGAGCTCAAGGATGATCCAGCATTTTCGAACGGCTCCCTCAGAGTTCCTCCAATCTCCCAGCATCTTCCCTCAAGCTCCCAGAACCACCCCTTCCATTACTATCGAGCGAAAACTTCCGGTGAAAAGGTCTTTTTTGGCGTCCCTGCTCAAGTCTACTCCTGGGGGCCATCCTCCAAAGGTCACGGCCCTCTGAAGGAAACCTGCTCCGGCTCGTACCCTGAAAGAATTTCCAGATGAGAAAGCTCAATCCGTTGAGGCTTTTCTCTGCGGTAATCCCTTCATCAACGAGCCTCGCTAGCTAGGTAGTCCCGGTCCAAGTGTGAAAGGAAACCTCAACCCCATGTGGATTGAAGGTTTCCACCCCCCTGATCCTCAACCTGTGAAATTTCGTCCGAAGTTTGGCCGGTGGGTAATCAACTTTCGGATCACGCCGGAGAAGGTTCACGTGCCTCAGACGAGAAGCGGAGGTTGGAAGACGAAGTCTTAAGCCGTTGATATCCCGATCAACGGCCCGGATTAGATCCCGCGTTTCGGAGCGCGGCCTGATCCCAGCCGTCCGATTCCGCCATCCGGAACGGCTTGTGGTTAATCCGCCCGTTAACAGTTACCCAATAGATTGGCCCAGCCAATCAGCGCGCGGCGGCCGTGGTAAAGGGAGCGCGTGACTGTGTTAATGGCCGAATTAATAATTTCCAGAAATTCAAGGGAACTTAAGGAAATTCATATCTCCCTTGCACACTTGTCCAAAAATTAGGTGTTTCTTAGCTCATTGGAAGTGTCTCAGGGAGACCTAACAAAAGCATAATGGTTTCCATAGCCTGGTAGTTCAGTGTTGGGTTTAATTTATGTTTTGAGCATTTTTGTTAATTTTTCTTAATTATTCTTTAAAATACAAGTCAGCACATGCATTGGAATTTTGGGAGAATGAATTTGAACATGTTTTTGACATGTCCAATTTTATCCCTCCTTTTAATATGTTCAAAGGGCATTTTTCCCCAAATTTCAAGTTAAGGGATCATGGTTTGACCTTAATTCAAAAAATGGGGTATAGACTATCCAATGGGATTTAGGTGCGATTTTTTGTGTGCTGAATGATGTGGTAGGATAAGGAGTGTAGAGCCACTGAATTTTTCCCCAACCCAAGCTTAAGGATACACCCCTTATAGTGGTTTGAAGGTGATTAGAGCTCAACCTTGGGTGGTATTAGTTATACCACCTTAGAGTACTTCCATTTGGAGCCTCAAATTTTGTAGGTTTTAGGTCCTTATAGGTCAGGTAATCCTATGGTCCAATATTTCTGATTAAATTTAGAAGTCCATTTTGGTTTCCAAGTAGGAAAACCAATAATAACCCCCCTTTAGAAATAACCTTTTAAGCCCTAATAATTTTAATAAAATCTGATAAAACCTTAAAAATCTTAATTCTTAAAATACTCACTACCTCAATTCATCTTCTTAATTCGTGAAATTGGAAATCCGTTTAATTTGGACCTTTAAATATATTCTAATCTAATTTTAAGTTAA
>NW_021340137.1:0-660 GCF_001605985.2 Dendrobium catenatum
GCGTATGGAGGATCAAAAGGTGGAGATTCTGGAGGAAGAAGACATAATGTCTCCCCTAGAGCATATTCCTAGAGAGGAGTTGGGTAGAGGGTACAGGGAGAGGTGTGAGCGGGTCAGGCATGAATGAAAGGGTACTGAATTTAACAGGAGAGGAGTTGAATTTGAAAGGAGAGGGGTTGAATTTGAAAGGAGAATGATTGATTATGATCCAAGGGGTGCTGAATTCCAAAGGAGAATGTGGGATATTGACGAAAGGTTTAGATACGGGTGTAGAAGAGATGATTGGGCCCCAGGGGGAGTCGTCTTTCCACCTTGCGGACAAGGTAGTTTTTAGGAGGTGTGTATTATTAGACCGGTCCCTCCTGGGAGACCAGCTCTTGTCAGCATCGACGGAAGAAGTCCCGCACGAGACTTGTCTACAGCAGGTGGAACAGGGGGGAAAATCCTGCCCCCCTTGCAGTGGGGCCCAAGGAAAAAAAATACAAAAGGAGGGGGCAACAAGGAGGGAAGAAGGAATTGAAAGGGGCTGTTTAGGGATTTGGCTATAGGATTGTATGATTTAAGTAGGGTTTACCCTAGGTTTGTTTTTCATGTTTTGAGTTTGCTAAACTTAGAATTTTCTTAGGTTGTGAGGGCTCTAGCCGCCGGCTAGGAATTTAG
>NW_021340138.1:0-301 GCF_001605985.2 Dendrobium catenatum
TCCCTATCATCATGAGTCCATTCAATAAAAGGAAGTGAAACAGTAACACCATTAAGTTTACCAATTGGAGGTGTATAACCATCCTTAACAAGCATCCACATGCGATAGAAATCGATTGTAAAAATATAGATATGCGAGTTTTCCAAAAATCAAAAAGAATATTGTCAAACAAATATGGTCGGGTAATGGAATACCCTTCCACAGAATTACGATTATCAGAGTTAGCCATAGATCAAAATTCAAAAACTTTTTAAACATTATTTTTATGAATCCTGCTCTGATACCACTTGAAAGTTTGTTA
>NW_021340139.1:0-238 GCF_001605985.2 Dendrobium catenatum
TCTGATGAAAGTAGATGCCACAGTAGGAGCTGAAAAATGATGCCGTAATGGACTGAAATGGCTATACTTGCTCATACGGTCAACTACCACCATGATGACCGTATATCCTTCCGACTTGGGTAACCCCTCAATGAAATCCATGGTGACTTCCTCCCAAATCTTGTTTGGAAGCACCAAAGGCTGCAGCAAACCACTAGGGGTACAAGCTTGATACTTGTTCCGTTGACAAATATCACAT
>NW_021340140.1:0-294 GCF_001605985.2 Dendrobium catenatum
CAAGATCATCCTGGCCGATTTCCAAAAATATAGAATATCTTATTTATTTATGGCGGTAATTTCTTTCAGTTTTGAGCTTATTGTCCTGGCTGATACAAGTATCATCCAGGATGATCTGTTAATGATGGCTACCTTAATTAAGAATCTGTAATAGAATCTCTATTTTAAACTAGATCGTCCAGGCCGATACAAATATCGTCCTGGCCGATGTGAGTAAAAATAGAAATTCCAAGTCTCTCAAGTGTGTGTATATAGGATTACTTAGCATCAGTCTCTTTGAACATTACAAATAGA
>NW_021340141.1:0-398 GCF_001605985.2 Dendrobium catenatum
TTTAATATTCTATAAGTTTTGATTTTTTTTAATTGTTGAAGTTGTTTAACTTTAAGTTTTGTAGAACATAGAGCTCAATAACTTCTTAATGATAAAAAGTTATTTATTTTTAAGTCCTAAGCGTATATTTATAATGATGTCAATCCTCCAAAAATATGGTAGATAGGATACATAAGAAACTAGTATTTTAATTAAGTATTTTAGTCCTCAAAGCTTTGTAATCTTATACACCTTTGCCTTCCTAAAAATAGTCAAGCATAGGGGTAAGAAAGCTTTAATGTCTATGCATTTTATTATTTATTTTTAAATAATTTTATTCATTGATTAATAATTTACAAAATTTAAATTTAATATTTATATTATTTCAATTAATTTATGGTGTTGTCACAACGGGTAGG
>NW_021340142.1:0-299 GCF_001605985.2 Dendrobium catenatum
ATCACTAAGGAGGACTTAGGCACTTTTCTAAATCTTAGAACTAAAGGAGTAAGGGCACACACTATGACTTCAAGAGTTAATTTTTATTGGTTTACCATAAATCAAATCCTTAAAGTGTACCTTCAGCCTATCACTTATCTTATGTACAAACTTTGAATAAAAATGCAAGGATCATCCAGCATGTTTTAAGAACATCCATTATTCCTAAAGCTAGTGATCTAATAAACCTCACTCATTTACTTTTTATTGTCGCATATCATATAATGTCAAATACTCTAATTAATGAAGCCCAGTTGATT
>NW_021340143.1:0-235 GCF_001605985.2 Dendrobium catenatum
TCAAGTTCAGATTGAATCCAAACCAAAGTCTTCTTCACTCGTTTGAGTTTCCTATAGTCCAAGTTCTTTGGCCAAGTTCTATATCCACAAGTTTGAGTTCAATGTCAAAGTTCACCTTGGTCACTTCAGTTCGAGTTCAGTTCAGCTTGAGTCCAACTCAATTCTTACACAAGTCCTTCATCATTTATCCAAGTTTGATTTTGAGTTTGAATTAAGCCTTTTATTCAAGTTTGCA
>NW_021340144.1:0-203 GCF_001605985.2 Dendrobium catenatum
AAATTTTTGATAAAAAATCGATTGAAAATATTTCTAGTGGATATAATATCAACTGGAAAAACTAAAAACTAAAAAAAAATAAAAAAAAAATAAAAAGAACCATCGAAACCACTGCAGCCCTCGCTCAGCCCATGCAACTAAGCCTTCCATCTAACTAGCATGACTGGCCCTGCCTCACGCCCACGTGACCCACCATTGACCCG
>NW_021340145.1:0-310 GCF_001605985.2 Dendrobium catenatum
GTAATGTAAATCCCATAAGTGATTACTATGCATATCATTATACCTGAAATACTTACCAAACAAATTAGAACATTGAAGCATATGTTTGTTATCATCAAAATTTCTAAAATAGTTCATGAGGTAGATAATATCAACAATATCCTCTTTTTGATGATGACAAACTTATGTTGGGTATAGTTATAATAAAGGTACAAATTAACCTTTTATCATAACTTTTAAGCATTAGAAAAATATATATTTGGTAATTGAGAAATATGTTTGAATGCTAATTTGCTACAAAATAATTCTCCCCCATAAATATAAGTTAAAT
>NW_021340146.1:0-280 GCF_001605985.2 Dendrobium catenatum
TGCATCCAGAGACCAACCAGAATAAGAGACGTCAACAATACCGAGCGGTATCGAGCCGAGGTACCAACATGACTCATTTTGATTGGTTTCTGGACGGCTTTCGACTTCTGCACAGAATAATTTCTCTCATTTTAGACTCATTTTTTTTCTATTAGTTATAAAGTACGGATCCAGATATAAAGTGTAAAATCATTAAACATTAACGGAGGAAAAATAAGGGGGAAAAATCACTGATTGTTTTTGAACAGAGGTACCAATTATAAACTGGAAATAAATAAAA
>NW_021340147.1:0-394 GCF_001605985.2 Dendrobium catenatum
AAAAAATTTACATTAAAAAGCTGCTTTAGAAAGCAATAAGAAAACTATCCCAAATAAAATCTCATTATCATATATAAACTTATACTTTTGGATTTCTGCTCGCTGGCACATAGTGTGTGACAATTTTTCCGTCATCCCAATATAAAAAGAGTTAGCATTAAAGTTATATATATGATGTATAGTTTCATTATTAAAAAACTATAATTATATTACTATATAAAATAAAATAAATCTAAAATACATACAATAACATCTCTATATACCTCTCATCACTTGCACAAATGGCAACATGACTAGAAACCCAGACTCTACAAACTTCAATTCTGGCTGTGGATCACCAAAAACTTTTCAAAAAAAAAACAACTTATATTTTGCCCTTATTGAGTGTCACCAT
>NW_021340148.1:0-228 GCF_001605985.2 Dendrobium catenatum
GAGTTCACTGAAGTGTTCCGAGATTGGTTTGTTCCCCTCAGAAATCGGATTACAAGATACTCTGAGGCAGCCCCTGATACCGTTCCGGATTACTGATTTTTCTGAGCTTGTGGAGAGAGCTCGTTTGATAGAGAATGATATGACAGCTACTCAGCAGCGGTGGACTATGAGTAGGAAGAGATTTGGAGGCAAGACTTCTGGTAGTGGTTCCTCTGGGAAGAGGAGATT
>NW_021340149.1:0-230 GCF_001605985.2 Dendrobium catenatum
TTATGATGTCTGAATTGGTTTGTGCAGTAGAAGATTATTTTTACAATGTTGCTGTGCACGTTCTGTATTAATTTGGTGATCTGTAAATTTTGGAGATTTTTGTGTAAATTCCGTAGACTGTCGTTGCTCTGCCCGATTTTCGTATAATTTCTGATTTGTTCGAGATTGATAGATTGAGTTGATATGCATTTGTATGTTGATGTGATTGCTTTATATTGTCCTTGAATTGA
>NW_021340150.1:0-961 GCF_001605985.2 Dendrobium catenatum
AAAAAGATATGGACTAATGTTGATCTCCATAATCAAAATTTACCTTCAAATCCCTCTCTAGTCTTATCAACAAGAACAATATCATCAATAAAAAGCATGCACCAAAGTACATCCTCTAGCAAATGTCTAGTGATAACCACCATGACTATAGCAAAAAGATATGGACTTAAGGCTAATCCTATATGTAATCCAACCGAAATAGAAAAAAATGAAAACAAATACCTTCGGTACCCTCCTCGGCGGCGCGCGACTAGGAATGAGGCTCGGCGAAGTCCGGTGACTGTCGGCGACGTCTAACCACGGCGAGCGACGAACGGCGATGTAGGGCGACGGAGGGCGACGGGCGAAGCAGTCAAAGTGAGAGAATGGAATGAAATGAATGACGGCCAGAGGGGTTCGGTTTCTGGAAATAGGGCATTTAACGGCGGAAGTTCTGCTGGTTTCGACGCTAGTGACGTCGGTATAATTTCTAACGTCTCATCCGTAGGTTATATTTCGTTGAGTTTAAATACGCCGGCGCAATGTCCGCCGGTAACGTACGCCGGAATTGTTCCGCCGTAACGTGTGACAGAAATGGTTCAGACATCCCTATACTGTCGGATTGGCCGGCGGAACCGGCGTCGGTAAATTTACGGCGTATTTTGCACCGGAAATGTTGACGCAAAATTTTCGTCGAACAATTCCGTAGGTGCCTGCGCCGTTTATTATCGGCCACAATTTTTCGCTGGAAAATCCGACGGTAATCGCGTGTTTTCCCGTAGTGGTTGTTGGAGGCGATATGTTGTCGTATGAATTGGTAGTCGATTTCTATGTGCTTCATTCTGGCGTGGAAGACAGGATTCTTGGCTATGGAAAGTGCGGAATGTTGTCGCAGTATATCGTTGTAGGAGTATGTTGTGGCAGTTGAAGCTCGTCCGTAAGTCGTCGTAGCCAGATGACGTCTGAAGTGGCAGCCGATAGA
>NW_021340151.1:0-362 GCF_001605985.2 Dendrobium catenatum
TATTAATCTCATAATAAATTTAATTATTATTAGATTCATCTGTCTTAACTTTTTCTCCATTTGTTGGCCATCGTCATTTCTTGATGCAGCGTGCTGACGCTTATTCTCCCAAACCAACCAAATCTGTTTGACATATGACGAAACACATAGAAGATATGAAATTAATATTTTGGAATGAGTTACCAAAATGATGCTTATTCCGCCAACTTAAAAATTTTCTATGACTTTTCAACTTAATCCAAAGTTTAATCACCATCCCCTACGCGTAGAAATGAGGGATGAGAGAAACCGACCAATTATTATGTAGATAATATTAAAAAAAAAAGGATGCTCACAGCAAAAGTTTCAAATAAAAGAGGAGC
>NW_021340152.1:0-262 GCF_001605985.2 Dendrobium catenatum
CCCTTCTGGACAGCCGCCCGAATCCTCTCTAGCTCCTATGCATGTTGATTTTCCTTCACCATTTCACCCCAATCCACCAATTGTGATACCGATAGTGCCATCAACTGTGAGCACTCGACACGAGAAAGAGCATCTGCCGCCTTGTTTTGAGCTCCGCGCTTATACTGAATCTCAAACTCATACCCCAAGAGTTTTTCCAGCCACCTCTGATGTTCCTCTGCCACTAACCTCTGCTCCAGTAAGTACTTGAGGCTCCTCTGAT
>NW_021340153.1:0-268 GCF_001605985.2 Dendrobium catenatum
ATGGGGGGAGGCAGCTACGACAGCATTTGAGCAGTTGAAGAAAGCTATGACCACAGTGCCGGTCTTAGCTTTACCGGATTTTACTCAGGCCTTTATAGTGGAGACAGATGCATCAGGATACGGGCTAGGAGCAGTGCTGATGCAGAGCCACAAGCCCATTGCTTATTTCAGCCAAGTGTTGACTGCCAGAGCTCGTCTGAAATCTGTCTATGGAGGGAATTGATGGCAATTGTTTTGGCCATCCAAAAGTGGCGTCCTTGGAAGGCAT
>NW_021340154.1:0-921 GCF_001605985.2 Dendrobium catenatum
TATAGTTGTACTCATGATTATGTTTAGCACCTTGTGTATATGTTAACTTTGTGAAGTTCTGCATTGTATTTATGATCATATGGTAGAGTTCTGATGTGGAAGATGGATTTTGATTATGTATAAGGATTCAGTTCTTTATTCTATACTGCTTCTAATAATGGCAGCAACTATCTGGTATGATGTGGGAGGTTTCTTTTGGCTCCATGTGCTTCATATAGGTATAGGAGGCTAAAGAGAGACATAAGTAGAAGTGAAGTTATAAAGGGATTTGGGGAAGGTCTTTTTCACCTATTGGAGGTAGACTCGGTGAGGCGTAAGTGGAAGTAGGGTTATAAACAGGCATTGAGATATGCATATCATTCTGCATATGACTACATAGTATGTTGAATAAAAGGAATTGAATATAAAAATATTCTAATAAATGAAATAAGATAAATATAAAAAATTATTCAGGTAATGAACACATTCTGTCATTCCTGTACAAGTATAATCTGACATCTTTGTAAGGGTGAAAATGGGAATATTGATATACTCTGGCGTGCACATGTAAATATAGGAATAGTAAAAATCTAGCAAATAAATTCTGGCATGTTATTTGAAAATGGCAATTATTTCTTACTCAACCGTTTTCAATAATTAATTCTGTAATAATGAACTATAAATATGGGTAATGAATTTTGTAATAGGATTTGGAATTGCCTACTAAGTTTGTTATACTCATGGTTTAAAATTGCGCAATATGAGGCCCGCCTTTGCGCAATTCCAGTAAAAAAAGCCTCGATGCTCACGCCTCGAGTTTTTGTTATGAGGCTTCTGCCTCAAATTGGTTGAGCCCCGGCTTAAGGCCCGCCTCGCCTCACTGGCATGAGGCTTACGCCTCACGCTATATATTAAAACTTACATAAATCTTGAAGTAAATGC
>NW_021340155.1:0-349 GCF_001605985.2 Dendrobium catenatum
ATAGGACAATATGGAGAATTTAACTATATAAAATCCTATGATCTTTAGTCATTTTTAAGAAAGTTTTATGAAGCTTTCATATTCGGCATGCCTCAAAGTAAAGATTTAATCCCTATGTTGATCTTGCGGAGGCAACTCTTGAAATGATTCGGCTGACTCTAATAGATGATGGAGGTGCGCGGGCAAGCGAGGCAGCGCGGGCAGTTCAAGTTAAACGGGTTCGCGGGTTGACCCTGCAACCCGCCGGGTCAACCTGAACCAGACCCGTTTTTCAAACGGGTCGAATCCGAGAACCCGAACCCAACCCGTTTTGAAATTGGGTCAGGTCCAACCCGAATTTTTCGGGTCA
>NW_021340156.1:0-566 GCF_001605985.2 Dendrobium catenatum
ATTTCTATTTATTTTCACCACTTTCTCCTTAGCCTTCATATTTCTTTCCTTTTTTTTTCCTTCTTTGAATTACTTGGGTTTGTTAGTTTCTGTTATTTTTCGTACTTTTTTATATATTCAACTTGTTATTATTATCTATAATGAATCCAAAATTAGTTATTATTTTTTATCTGCCAACCAACTGACTTGTTCGACTGTTCAAATAACATCTATTTCTCTGGCATAACATTAGACGATGCTTCTCCATTACGCAGCAACATACTGTGATTCCAAAGTTATTGCAAAAAAATTGGATATGAGATTGGCCTATGTTAATCTAAATAATGGCAGAGGCTATACTCATCTTCATATTTCTGCTATGCGTCGAGAACCAGCGGTCATTGTGTCCCTTCTAACCAAGGGCGCTTCTACTTCTGAAACAACTGGAGATGGCCAGTGTGATGTTAGAATATGTAGAAGATTGATACAGACAAAAGATTATCATGCAAAAATAGAACAGGGTCAGGAGTCAAATAAAGACAGGTTTTGTATTAACATTTTGGAGAGGGAGATTAGAAAGAATCCCT
>NW_021340157.1:0-219 GCF_001605985.2 Dendrobium catenatum
AATTCTTCACATGGATCTTTTTGGACCAGTAAGAACTTTAAGTCTAGGTGGGAAGGTATACGAATTTATTATTGTGGATGATTTTTCAAGATTCACTTGGGTTAGATTTCTTTTTCATAAGAGTGAATCGTTTGAGGAATTCAAAAATTTTTCAACTTGGATTCAAAGAAAACTAGGGATCAAAATAATTTTTATACAAAGTGATCATGGAGGAGAATT
>NW_021340158.1:0-268 GCF_001605985.2 Dendrobium catenatum
TTTAGAAGTTTAATATTTAACTATAATATAAAATTTAGTGTTTAATATTTATATCTAACTGAACTTCTC
Organism: Dendrobium catenatum; assembly: GCF_001605985.2. Taxonomy (NCBI): domain Eukaryota; kingdom Viridiplantae; phylum Streptophyta; class Magnoliopsida; order Asparagales; family Orchidaceae; genus Dendrobium; species Dendrobium catenatum. The sequence continues at coordinate 70 of NW_021340158.1, forward strand.
ACTCCTATTCTCTCTCTCTCTGCCTACAAAAAAATTATTTTTCTCAATTATTTTTTCACAAGAAATTCCACTTCATGGCATCAAGGGGATAAATATTCATAAAGTACAAACAAAATTTCAAAACTAAGATTATTATTTGCTCTAAAAAATTTTTCATCACAAGATTTGTACAACATTACAATCATAAACAAAAAAATTT
>NW_021340159.1:0-311 GCF_001605985.2 Dendrobium catenatum
CTAAAGCTAGCAATGGGCGAGAAATAAACGCTATATGATGTTAGTAAAAAAATCTAGCAATCATTCATAGGCGGAATTTGAGACTGCCTTTCTTATTGATTCTTAAAGCAGCTTTTTGGTATAAAAAAATTAATTTTGATACTAGAAAACTGTTTTAAGAAGCAGTAAGAAAGCTATCTCAAATGAAACCTTAGCTTCTGACAAGGCATGCATAAGTTTCACAAGTGTGTTGATTTCTTTTTTTATTCATTATATTAAATATATATGCTACTAGTTGCGGAGCCAAAAAATTTTTTGGGGGGGGGGGGGGG
>NW_021340160.1:0-749 GCF_001605985.2 Dendrobium catenatum
TTGGGCAATTAAGTAAAATTTTATGATTTTTCTCAAATTTCATAATTTTGTTATTCTTCTTTAATGAGTTTTAAAAGTTATTTGGGATAGGGGTATCAATTTCGGGTCATGGGTTGGGTTCGATCGAATCCGAAACTGACCCGACATTATTCGGGACAATTTGAACCCAGCCCATTTTTGAAAATGGGTTGGTTTTCAGGACCCGAACCCGACCCGCTTCGGGTCCGAGTCAACCCGACATGACCCAGTGCAAAAAAATACTAGTTTTCGGATCCAAAAATGGGTAAATCTTAGCCTTTCGGGTCCAAAATGGGTCAATCTCAGGCTGTCGTGTCAAAAACGGGTTTTCGAGTAAAAAACGGATTAGTTTCTGGTCAATTTCGGGTCAAAGGGTTAACCCGAATCCAACCTGAATTTTGAAACATGTCGATTTGTTGAACCTGAACCCGACCCGTTTCGGGTTCGGGTCTAGTTTTCGGATCGTGTCAAATATTGACACACTTAATTTAGGACCGTAGGATCATGGGAAAATATTGAGTGGTCGAATGGACGACCGATATTGAATCCCTTGATCGTGAATCGTTCGTTAGACATTTGAAGGTCATAATGATATCAGAATTCGACGATCTTGGGCTTGCTGAATTCGTCTCGTCTAGCCACTCGATTCGACTATAAGCTCGTCATGTTTGGAAACCGTTTGGTAACTCAAATTGTGATTCGAACCTTCCAAATGTGCTTCGGGTCTTTGA
>NW_021340161.1:0-241 GCF_001605985.2 Dendrobium catenatum
TATTTATTGGTTTTGTCTGGGATTTTAACGAGTCATGGAAACTATTTTTTTTAAACTAAATTCAATATACTATTTTATCACTGCCTTTAGACTTGAGCTTCTTACCTTTCTTTTATTTGTTTTTCAAAGTTCTATTTTGCACTATTTGAAAAGAGGTAATATCACTAAGAAAAAGAGTAAGAAGTTCTGAATGATTTTAGTATCTAACCTTTTTTTCATCAAAATTTAAATGCAGGTTGAT
>NW_021340162.1:0-225 GCF_001605985.2 Dendrobium catenatum
AAATCAAGTCAATCAATGGTCAATGAGTCTATACAATACGGAAATCCATAGTCAATGAAATCAATAGTCAATGCAACGATAAAAGAATCGATAAATCTAACTCAATAAATCAATACGTCAATCGATCAGTCAAATCGTATCAAATCGAAGAGTCAATCGGTTGTATCAAATCGGTCGTATCAATAGAAAAAATCCGTAAAGCTCAAAATCAATGCCTCAATCAAA
>NW_021340163.1:0-271 GCF_001605985.2 Dendrobium catenatum
TCAAATTAGCCACACTAAATGCTTAACTAATGCTAGTGCCTTGGTAAATCATATGTTTAAGTGTCAATTAGTGGCAAGATCTTATACTAGCATTACCTTCATGCACCCAACTTCGTAGGAGTACTTTTGGATCTCTCTAAGTGTTAACAAACCACCATTAAATTTGTTTCAAGAAAAAAGTCAAAATGGTCCTTTTTTATATAAGTTAAAATGGTCCCTAAATTATTTGTATGTGGTCACTTTAGTCCTAGTTATCTAATTTGTTCAATTC
>NW_021340164.1:0-228 GCF_001605985.2 Dendrobium catenatum
TTATAATTTAAATGACAAGAAAGATATGGCAACTCTAACATTTCATAATTCTAAGTTTAATAATGCTTTAAAATATGGAAATCCTTAGGCTTTGTTTGGAATAGATTTTTTGTTGCGTATTAAAAGTATCTTTCTAGTACAAAAGTTTTAATGTTTCTACTTAAAAGTTGCTTTAAAAAATAGGAAAAATATCATCCCAGACGAAATCTTATTGTATGATTTATTTCC
>NW_021340165.1:0-549 GCF_001605985.2 Dendrobium catenatum
ATCCGATGGTACTGAAGTGCAAGTTCGCTGGAGCAACCGTGTTAATATCCCCTCCACACTTCCTTGAAATCCCCTTCAAGGATCTTCTCCCTCTAAAACTCCACCCTTTCCTCTCTCCCTTTCAAGTTCTCTCTTCTAGTTTTCTCCCAAAGAATGAAGAAACAATGGCTGTCAAAGATACTCTTTATCGTCCTTTTACACTCTCCAAATGTCGGTAGAGAACCGGACCGATGTTGTTGAACTTCACTTAAGAGCCTTCAGAGGAGATGGGAAGAAACAAAGAGATCTTCTTCTTCAAGTAACCTTGTGAATCCCTCACAAAGCCCTCACTTGATCTCTCACTCTTCACTCTTACAATCTCTCCCAAAATCTCACTATCAATGATCCCTCTCAAGAGAAAACAACTCCAAAGGCACATGTAATAGTTTATAGGACTCCTTATATAGAAAGGACATGAAAAACCACTCAAAAAATGGCTAAAAACATGTTTTTCTGCGCACCGGATCGTCCTTTACGAAATTGAGTTAGTACGGACGAACTGAGTAAAAA
>NW_021340166.1:0-801 GCF_001605985.2 Dendrobium catenatum
AATCATTTGATTTTGCAGCTACCATGGTGATTATTGGAGGAAAAGTCTTTTGGCCTTCTTGGATGTTTTGCTGGTGTCTTTTTTTGTTTAAGTGGGCTTTTGTATCTTCCTAATTCTTGAGGGGGCTGATCAGTCTGTGTCTTGTTCATGAACTTATATAATAACTTGATGGAGCAAACATCTTATGTTTGTATATTCCCAAGTAAAGGTCACATAGATAACTCTAGAGGTTGATGGATTTTATGTTCCTCCTTGTAGTGGTCTCATATTCCATTGCCTTAGGGAGCAGCATTGCTGCTATTACCTTTTGGGACTGGCCATGATACAAAAAATTTATGTTAAAAGTATTGAAATGCTTTTATCCACAGTTATGCGATCTTGCGCACAGATTTTTTGCCATTTTTCTTTTGTTTGTTGTCTTGGATGGAATTTAGTTGTTAATGCTTTTTTACATTCCTAAATTTGCTTGGAACTTAAATCGGACAAGTTGCATTGCCAATCTTCTCTAAATCTGATGCCTCATTTCCTTTTGCTTAATGGAAGATTGTATCCAAAAATCTTATCATATATTCATATGTATAATTATGTATTGTATTGGATCTTAATGAGAGAAGTTTTACAAAAATATGTAATAAATGAGCAGATATAAAATCTTTTGTATTCAATTTCACTTGACTATGACAAACAAAATGTTTCATTTTTAGAAATTAGAATTATCTGTTCTGTTTGGTTCTTCAGAATCTAAATCTCTTCATTTTTATTTCGATTAAATCATTATATGCATTGAATAGAATTGTCCAT
>NW_021340167.1:0-212 GCF_001605985.2 Dendrobium catenatum
GAGCAAGAGAGTGCAAGAGAGAGAAAGAGAGAGAGAGTGCAAGAGAGGGCAAAAGAGCAAGAGAGAGAGAAAGAGAGAGAGGGCAAAAGAGCAAGAGAGAGAGAGAGCAAGACAGAGAGATAGAGAGAGCACTAGAGAGAGAAAAGAAGTACTAAGGGAGAGAGCAAGAGAATGCGAGAGAGAGGGAGAGAGAGAGAGAGGGAGCAAGAAGG
>NW_021340168.1:0-312 GCF_001605985.2 Dendrobium catenatum
AAATTTAATTGATTTGAATTTCAAATTGATCATAAATTAACTCCAACTAAATTAGGAATCCCAAGGAAGGTGGGAGAGGGGATGGGACCGGCGGCTAAGGGGGCTAGGGCCGGCGGGTTGAGTGGAAGTCGTGGGTGAGGATGTGGGGGAAGGGGTCGGGTGAGCAAGGGGAAAAGGGTTTGGGTTTAGCCAAGGGAGAGGAGCTTAAGTGGTGGTGGAGGAGGGACGTTAAGTGGCCAGCGGCAAGGATTTTGGAGGACCTTGGCCGACGGCTGGGAAAAGGAAGAAGGGGTTAATGAGAAGACAAGAGGA
>NW_021340169.1:0-204 GCF_001605985.2 Dendrobium catenatum
ATCTGGGTTGTACTATATCCATTTTTATAAGTGATAATATGCTTATTCCTTTTATTAAATAAAGTATTAGCAATTAAAAAATCATAAGCTAAACAAAAATCCAATATGGTCTTGCCACCTTCATTCGTCATTCCAAATCCATGGCCATCATAAATGCTTTTAAAATCATCTACCTCTCTACCAACATGTCCATTTAAATCTCCT
>NW_021340170.1:0-538 GCF_001605985.2 Dendrobium catenatum
ACATGCTATCCACAAAGAACAACCTTGATAGTTTTCCCCATCGATCAATTACATGGTTTTGCTCCATCTTTTATCTTTGAAACTCCAGCGCTCGACTGACGGACCGCAAGAACACCCTTGCGGATCCACCTATAGCCAGTGTGCACAACTACACGCGACATAGCCAGTCCTGCGCCCGACCCTGAGGCTCCACATGCTTCTGATTGCAACCCAGAAGCTTGCAGAGCAGGTCGCCAGCCCCCACCTGGCTCCGCCCATGCCCCTCATTGCACTCGTGATCCGAATGTCTGGCCACAATCTTGTGCCAGCACCTAGCGCTCATTCACACGTGTTGGCTTGCGCTTCTGCCAGCAAGCCTTCACATGTGCATATGCCTACGCCTTCACGTGCTGCCCTGAGTACCCAGGCCTGCTCAGCCTCTTTTGTTGCCCCTCCCGATCGCGACAACAAGCCGCTCTGAGCCTGCCTGCGTTCTGTGCTCACGTGCACTTTGACAAGCGAAAAAAATGTGAGTATGGCTAGCCACTTGCCCAGCCTG
>NW_021340171.1:0-209 GCF_001605985.2 Dendrobium catenatum
GTGATTTTGGCCTTTTCAGTGCATCCGCTATTACTACATGTAGGTAGATAGATGTCTTCTTTCACAGACTGAAATTGACTTCAGGATACTGCATTTACTGAAGTCTTTTTGTATCTACCCCTGGGTAGCATGTTATACATACATCCGTATTCGTAGAAAGATTGTATGTATGCAGATCTTTTTTGTTGTAGTTGATTGAATGATTGATA
>NW_021340172.1:0-217 GCF_001605985.2 Dendrobium catenatum
AAAGCACGATACTTGTATAAGTGAGTATAAATTGTTTAGCTGCACCACCTTCTATGATTCAAGGATTATATGAAAGTCAAACCATTATATATGTATTTTAGAGAGTTCTTGTGCGCATATGCTAAGCTCCTCAAACTTACAATCTATTCTATCTTCCTACCTCATTTTTCGCAATATTTGTACTTTGCAAAATGATTTGCAGGTAAGAACGCATCAA
>NW_021340173.1:0-229 GCF_001605985.2 Dendrobium catenatum
CTTGTTACTCCTCTAGTCCTCTTAAATACTTGTTTCAAAATCTTGAAATATATTCCTCCACATCATAATTATCATCCAATGTCAAATAACCAACAACCAAATGTAATGTCAGCCCGTCCAAAAAAACTCAGATAATTCTAGTTACTCGTGTTAAATACTTGTTGATATTTGATGTAATGTGTAATAATAAGCTTTAGAAGGTATTAGGTCTTAATTGAACCAAGGTTTT
>NW_021340174.1:0-1535 GCF_001605985.2 Dendrobium catenatum
AGATAAGCCTAAGGCTTCCATTAGCTGACACGTAACATCACGATGGATGAGTCACGACCAATTCAAAACATGTCACAGATTATCTCTACACTTCATAGCAGATAAAAGTAGAACACAAAAGCCTCTTGATTTCCACATCTCACCTACAACCAAAATATATATAATAATTAGAATTTGATTGGTGAATCTTGCATTTTAGTCCTATAACTTTGGATAAATTTCTTAGGGTGGCCCACCAACAAACATTTAGGAACTTTACTGCACAGTTTAATTTTATTCGGAGACATTTATATCAATTAAGATAAACTAACCACACATAGGGGTGCAATCGAGTCAAGCTGGCTCGGGGTTGACTCCTTAACAGGCTCGCAAGTCGAGCTCAAACACAATTTCAAGCTTGACAGCTTAATGAGCCCCAGTTCGAGGACCTTGCTACTCGACTCATGAGCTCAACGAGCAGCTCGTGTAACTGCATCTGTGGCGGGAAAATGAAATCGTGGGTATCATGCCGGTGAGAAAATGAAAATGAAGCATGTGCAGGCTCGTTCAACGGAAAAATGAAAATGAAGCTTGCACAGATGCATGCGGACGACACTGGCGATGATGTAGGTGAGGGGTCTCGTTCGGACGTTGGTCTTGTGTTGGCGGGATAACGTGGATGTGGGACTTGAAAACAACGAATGGTAGGCTTGTGTCAGTGGGAAGACGCGGACGACGCAGGCGGACGAGACTATGCAGGTGCTGACACGGGCGGCAGAGCCCGTTAACAGGCTCGAATTGTCTCTCGACGAGCTCATTTTAGCTCGAGCTCGAGCTTAGTATTTCACAGTCAAGCTCGGCTCGAACACAATCTTATTCGAGCTCGACTTGACTCGTTTGCACCCCTATACACGCATCATATACATAAGACTCAAGACCTCTTGATTTATAACCAAAACACTCAATGCACAAATCAATATTATTTGTGTTAATTCATCTGATGAATATGAGAGGCATAATTGCGTCAGGACAGATAATTTTTATCATTTTATGTGAGATAAAGGAGACAGAGATTGTATGGACAAATGGAGCAATCATAATTTAGAATCCATTTGGGATGGCTGCAAAATTTTGTAAATGTTATTATAAAGCTATTGTGAAGAAAGTAAATTTTATAAAGATGTTATAAAAAAATAGCTTCCTAACACAACTTTTTTGTAAAAATATTGAAAAAAATAAAATAAAGCCAAATAGAAATTATGATTGTGATCTAAAAAATAAAACAATAAGAAAATTGTCCCAAACAAACCCTTAGTGCAACAAGATGTTAATAACATTAAATTTAATTTAAATTTAATATAATATAAAGAATTAAAGAAAATTAGCAACAAATTACCACACTAATTATTGGCATGGCTTACAAAATTATATATATATTAACAATTTTTTGCATTTCTAAATATACCAATATTTTGGATAAAATTTCATCAATTTATTTTTAGATATTTGAGCTTAAGTTTCAACAGTTTTATTGTCCAGTGATAAGTTCTGATGTA
>NW_021340175.1:0-426 GCF_001605985.2 Dendrobium catenatum
TTTAGAGCTGCTCAATTGGGTTTATATTTGGCCGAGTATGTCATTCCTGATTCATACATTTTGCCTGTTATAGCCTCGTCCTACCAGGTTAAGGGCCACTTCTATCCTAGTTGGATGAATTTATTAGAAGACACTACCCCCACTAGGAAACTGCTGTCGACCCTAACTGAAACCACCTAGAAGTGCATTGGTAGCTAAGAGTGTCTTCATTCCTCCCCCTACACCAGTTCCCTTAGACCAAACACTTTAGACCCCTCTTCTCATGAATCGTCCACCTTTTTTCTAGCCATGTGTTCGTGTGAGTTAGTATGTTGTGTTTGTGTTTTGTAGTCTGTTGTCTTCCTATTTGTTTATGTTTCAAACTTTAGTTTGTAAGATCAAGAGTCTTATCATTCATCATGCACACCCGATCTCTTGCATTTGCAT
>NW_021340176.1:0-229 GCF_001605985.2 Dendrobium catenatum
GTGGAGAATACGACAAAAAATGAGAAAACCACGTGTCGAGGACTCTTCCAACGACTGGTGGGCCTTGCACTTGCTCACTTTGAGCTCTCTCTCCCTTCTCTAGCTTCTCATGCAAGAAGAAGAAACAAGATAAAGTTTTTCATTAAATAATTCATCATCCAATACATAAGACAGTGGCCATATATATAGGTCTCTGTTAGGCGGGCCCCTCCGGTCCTTACTTACTCTA
>NW_021340177.1:0-1401 GCF_001605985.2 Dendrobium catenatum
CACAATTTCATCTTTCCATAACACACAATTTTCACCTTTTCGAACTCACAAATTCCATCTTTTATTTCTCGCACACATCACCTTTCTACAAAGTCATGTATTTTATTTTCCATATGCACATGCCTTGTTTCGATTATATACTTGACCCTTTCAAAACAACGTTTCAACACTATAACAATCATACACTTTAAAACATTATCTAATGCATCAAAATTTCATTTTTAACAAATCAATTTTCATTTATCATTCTTCTACACAATTGAGCTTTCAAAACACTACAATTCACTCTTTATATTTCTCATATAATATCTTATATAAAGAAACTTATGAATGCTCACAAATGAGACACAAAGCATAATCATTACTCCACCTTTTGTTCCACAAGGAATATCTCTTACCAGATCTGTTTGAATGGTCACTTGGATGGGCTCAAATTCCGTGACTAGTGGAAATTTGAGATGAAAGCCTGAATTAGTGATCATTTTCAATAAATCACCGCTCCTCCAGTATGCATTAACATAACTCTCGGCGACCTTGCGAATGGCCGAGAGAGAGAAGGAGGTGAACTGGGCTGGAGGGGCTTCTTACACGACCAAAAGAGGAGTGACGAGTTCTTTTTGAACTGTTCTGGGATCATTCGGCTTTCTAGCGAATTGAGAGAGGGACCTGGAAGGTTTCTTACACGACCAAAAGAGGAGTGACGGGAGTTTCGTTCGTTGGGTTGCAAAGAGAGCGAGCCGGTTGATTTCGCAAAAGGATTGAGAAGGCTTCGTGTATTATAGAGCAAAGAGCAGGTGGTTTTTGAAATATGAAGGAGTTTGGTTTTGTGAGGTGTGCGAATCCAAAGAGCGACGGAGAGAGGAATGACGGGCTGAGAGATTTCGCCAATCAGAGTGAGGGAGTCTGTGCGAATAGAGAGAATATGTTTCAAAATTTTGAGAAAAGGGAGTTCTTTTCTTGGTTTCGCCTGGAGGTATGCGATTTGGGAACTTCCGTGTGGAGGTTTCTCATACCAGAGAAAAGAGACCGAGAGGAGGGGGCTGTTCGCCAATGGAGTTCGGTCCGTTCCAATGGAGAGGAGGTTTTGGTTCTGTGTGATCTGGAGTAGGAGAAGAAGAAGAGAGGTGGGCTGTTCGGGTAGATAGGAGGGTGGTGGTTTTGGAAATCAGAGAGACGACTCGAGACTGTCAGTTTCGCTTGGCCATGCTAACAAACATCGCAGAAAAGCACGACGGCACCCACCATAGCTTTCGAACTTCTTGCTCGCCTTTCAGACAAGCAACTTTAATGCGCCTTAGTTCCTTGCAGAGTGTAATGAAGTCTCCCCACTTCATATGGCATCTCCTGATAAATCGCAAAATCTGTTCGATTGTGAACATGGATAAGCCCTCCAAGTACTCA
>NW_021340178.1:0-251 GCF_001605985.2 Dendrobium catenatum
GAGGAAGGCCTACAAGGAGGCAAAGAAGGAGGATGAACGCTGAGCTCAAAGCTCAGCATCAATAACTCCCAGTCCATCCCTCCAATCTGCCAGCACCAAAACCAAAAATCAATATCCCCACTCAGAACAAGTTTTCCAACCTAAAGTGGGTAAAAAGAAACAACTCTTCTGGTGAGCTCAAGCAATCTTTCTGGGAGCGTCGACCTGAAGTTCTAGCCCCTCAGAAGATAAGAGAGCCCGAACGTCTGTCT
>NW_021340179.1:0-324 GCF_001605985.2 Dendrobium catenatum
TTTTGAAGCTTTTTGAACTTCCTCCTTCGGGCAGCAGAATTCGAAGATTTGAAGATGTATGTATTTCTTATAAAGCAGCAGCTACAATTGTTAAAAAATCCTGGGCTAAACCAGTGAGGGGTAATGACATGGAAGCTCTAAACAAAAGGCTAAGAAGAGTTTTAAATGCTTTATTTTTTTGGAGTAAGGCCAAACATCAAAAGATTGAAGAATTGAAGAAGAAGCTGAAGAAGGAGATTGAAGAATTACAATTAGAGGAGGCTTCAGAGCAACAGTTTCCAATCAGCAAAGGTTTGATCCTTAGAAACAAAATTTATGAATTTA
>NW_021340180.1:0-279 GCF_001605985.2 Dendrobium catenatum
CATACCTTAACATGCCTGCTAAGGCTATATTTCGATACCATTCAATCGAGACAAATATAAATAGAAAATCTTCTATTTTAATGATATTTTTTAACTTATACTTTGTTGTATGAATATTAACATCTTTTTTTAATTGCAGTACTGCTATATCAAATAGTGCATCTTGCAATTGCACATTTGTCATCATTATGATGTCATTATAAAATATAACATAAATCTACATCATAACAATTGAAATAATGAAGTTATAATTTTAAAAAATTAAATGGAACAAATTAT
>NW_021340181.1:0-217 GCF_001605985.2 Dendrobium catenatum
TCCAAATGCTTTTAACTAACGCAGATGCACCATAATATGATGCCCAAACTTCTTCATACCTGATCATTTTTTTGCTATGCACCAAAGGTTTAAAAACCTCTAACAAAATTAGACAATGATCCGATGCCACACGAGACAAGTGTTTCACAAAAGTAATTTGAATATGATTCATAGCAATGGTATTAATAAGGCATCTATCAAGCTTCTCAAGAATGTG
>NW_021340182.1:0-261 GCF_001605985.2 Dendrobium catenatum
CTCTAGCCGCCTAGCTCCTCCTCGACCACCGCCGGAATGCTGTCGCACCACCGCCGTAGTCTTGTCGCACCACCGCCGTAGTCTTGCCGCACCATCGCCGGACCACCAAGGGACGCCGGAGTATTGTCACAACACCGCCGTAGTTCTGCCGTACCACCGACAGACCACTAAGGGATGCTGAAGTGCCATCCGAAGCTGAAGTACCCCCTAACACTGAAGTACCATTACCGGTCTTCCGCCTGACACCGGAGTTCTATCGGA
>NW_021340183.1:0-241 GCF_001605985.2 Dendrobium catenatum
CAAATTGTGGAATATCTTCCTCGACATCGCCCTAAAAAAGAGTTGTCCGATGTCCAATCGTCCAGCATATAGGCCAGGAAGATCTGGCGATCATCTAGGCTGATTTGATCGTGAAATAAAGTCATAATTGCTTTCCTTAAATTCTAGAGAAATTTTGGAAAAATTAACCTGGATCATCCTGGTCGATATTTTATAGTCCTGGACGATCCACCAAGAAGATGTCCAAAATAGGTTATTTCTA
>NW_021340184.1:0-411 GCF_001605985.2 Dendrobium catenatum
ATTAACCTTACTCCACCCTTCCCCTCCATGCTTGGTCAAAACCCCCTTCCTTTGGAAGTTGTTTTGAATTTTCTTTAAACCTGTTTCCCCTCTCCACGTTTTCTCACTAATGCAATTTCAGAAAACTGAAATTGTTTGTCTCAGGAGATTTTCTCTCCTACCCGAGCTCTTCTTGGGCCTTAATTGTTTTCCCTACCCAAACTTTTCAAAGTGCCCAAGCCAAACCCACTTTCCTCCACCAACCTGTGACTCCCCACGGCTAGTCCTAGCCGATCTCCCCCATCCCTCACGCCGGCCAACCTTCTCCACTCCAAGCTGCCACCCTCCACCACTCCGGCCACCATCCCAGAACGACGATCTTAGGTTCCTTCTTCCTCGAAGTGACCTCGGTTCTAATGTGGAGACGCTTCT
>NW_021340185.1:0-947 GCF_001605985.2 Dendrobium catenatum
CTAATATTTGAAAATGTTTCTAGGTACAAAACCTTAATAACAAATGTTTTGATAAAGGTTTGCAAGCACTAGCATGTGGTCCAATCCAAAAAGTAAAAACTTGGCTAATATATATAGTGAATGGGTTCAGATTTCATACCAAGTCGTGGAGCAAAGGAAGAACAACTGAAAATTATGGAGTATGTGTTATAGGGAACACTCATTAAGAAGATGAGTGTGATTATTATGGTATTCTGAATGAGGTTATTAACATGGAGTACTCAGGCAAAGATGAGAACTTTGTATGCTTGTTTAATTATCAATGGTATAATCCAGTACAGAATAGAGGCACAAGAGTTCATTCTGCATATGGTTTAGTTGATGTAAAACATAATAGAAGATACGGGAAGTTTGATCCATTTTTGTTAGCAAGTCAAGCTATTCAAGTTTATTTCACAAATATCCCAGTGGTCGTAGAGACAAACAATATTGGCTAGCTGTCATAAAAATAAAAGCACGGGGAATAATTGATCAACAATATATTGTAGCAACTGCACATCAAGAGGATGAGATGTTAAGTTGTAGGCCTGTTGAAATTGAGGAGATGCCAACTACAACCTCTAGTATTAAAATGGAGATAGAAGATGTGAATAGTTCAACTAGTTCAGGCGAAGCTGAGAACAAGGATCAAAGTGAAGATACCCTTGAGAGCATTGAAAATAGTTTTGATGATTATGAGTAGTTTTTGTAATTTAGAATTATATAATTTTACTTTTTGTAATATTTTGAATAGTACTTTTTGAATTCTAAGAAATGAAAATGTTAATTATGTATTCTAACATTCTTTATTTTTGTAATTCATTATATGTATTATTAATTGCTTCTTTTATTTGTATTCTGTTATATTTAGATTTGTAGAATTATACTTTTTATTTTTATACTTTTTATATATTAAAATACTTTACTAA